>NC_091460.1:74993842-75293842 GCF_027789765.1 Dendropsophus ebraccatus
CTGGGCACCTAAACCGCAGGATTCTGTGGTCAGAAAGGTCAGTGCTTATCTATGAACTTACTGAGAGAAGATTGCAGGGTGTTGTGCTGTGCTTGTGCTCCGTGCTCAGTCACTCCTAACAGCCCCTCCCCTCTCCATAGCCACATAATGGAGACAGAAATCCTGCTTCATTTGATGTGAGGGGGGAGGCTGGGAGATTGCTTTTTCACTACAGAAGGAAACTCTTTTAGTACATAAAACCTATTACAGAGTTTGTTAAAATTGCTTGTACTGTTGATATTTAATGTTTTCAGAAAAATGACCCTGAAATGACAGTTACGCTTTAAGGCTACGTGGAAAACATGGATATAGTCATTGGCTGTATCCATGTTTTCCAGACAACCTTAGAGCTTTATCCAAGTTCAGCAGCCCCAGCTAATCAAATACCGAACGTTCAGCTTCGCTCATCTCTAATTATTATCTCTAGAACTACAAACCCCATCATGCCCTGCTAACAGTCATAATATGAGTTGTAGGTTTGCAGCATGTGGCTTTCCAATTTGCAGAACAACACCACCCATCATGCCCTGCTGACAGGTTATGATGGGAGTTGTAGTTTTTTGGCTGTCAAAGATTGGGAAACAATGATTGGAGAATGAAACAGTCCAGTCCATTTATTATAGAGGACAGTGGCATAGTACATGAGGGGGAGGCAGTGGCACAGTACATTAGGAGACACAGTGGCACAAAACCAGAGGTGGAGTCAGTATCACAATACAAGAGGTGGAGGCAGTGGCGCAGTACATGAGGAAATAGTTACAGTCCATTAGAACACTCTGCCATATTTGGGGACGTCACCTTAGATTAATTGGATATAAAGTTTTTCGGACTCTGACTGCACCTCATGAGTTGGAATGGGGGGGGCCCAAGCTAAAATTTTGCACCAGGGCCCATCAGCCTTTAGCTACGCCCCTGCTTACTTTCATGGGCCACTCATCTCCTATTACATGAGATGCACAAACGGCAGACGCTTGCCAGGGTGTTTGCTTGCTTGCTGGCTTATTGTTGCCTCTATTACATCTGAATGGCAAATAATCACTCCATTAATAGGACCTTAAGGCTCTTTATTCTTCTTATCACATAAGTCATCAGTAAATGTGTTCACAATAAACTAGATAAAAATAAAATGTTGAGCTGCATCTATGTTAAGAGCAGGGATAGCGGGGATCTATGTCTATGTCAAGGCTGCAAGAGCAGGGATAGGTAAGTATCAGTATTTTAGAGAGTTTGTACATAAAGGTATATTTAAAAGGGGTATGGTATTTATGAAGCTGGTATAGTATATTTGGGAGGTAGACTATGAAGGGGACAGTACATATTAATGGGGATTTAGCACACATAAAGGTAACACAGATGGCACAGTATGTGTAAAGAAGGAACAGTTTATATGATGCTGGCTAAGTATATAAAAAGGAGACCTAGTATATTTAAAGTGGACACAGTATATAGGGGAGCACAGTACATATAAAAGGAATACTGTACACATGAAAGGAGCACAGTACATATGAAAGGGACACAGTACGGTGTAAAGTATTATTTATTTCTGATGGGAACAGTGTTTAGAGCTGTTAACTTGTTTGTGATAGTAATGCTGTAAGGCTCTAAAAACCTAGTCAATTGCAAAAATATTTTATTGAGGTTGGGTCTATTCACATGTACCATATCGCAGCGGATTTCATGCTGCAAGTTTCGCATTGAAATCCATTGCATTACTGATTTCTATTAAAGTCTATGGCACTTCTGCTTGTTTCTTTGGATCCACGACTCTGTGATGGCCCGCTCAGCCAATCACTGCACTATCCCGCTGCAACCAGTGTTTGGCTGAGCAGGCTGTCACCAAGTGGTGGGCCTGGAGAAGCAAGCAAGAGGATGCTGAGGGAGCACGGACATATAAGCATGATCTACTTATTGTTTTTAACATTGCAGGAGTAAGTGCTTTTTGAACCCAGAACTCCAGCACTGCAAGGCTACAGTACTAACCACTGAGCCACCCTGCATCCCCCTGAAAAGTCAAAAATTTTAACTTTAACACTACATTATATTCTAGCGTAACAAAAAGAAAAGAGAAATATATGAATGAGAATCTCCTTCTATTTGATTTGCAATAGAAATCATGATGTACAGTAGATATTTTCCTCTCAAATCTCTTGAAGGGTATGTGCACACTACAGAATCCCGGCGGATCACCCACTGCGCATTCCGCAGCTCACCCAGCATTAACGCGAATCTCCGCTGCTTCCATAGGCTTCATTCTATGGTTTGCCAGATTCAGCCATCTGTCCTAAGAATGAACCCACTGATTCTTCGGACGGACGTTGGAATCTGGCAAACCATAGAATGAAGCCTTTGGAACCAGCGGAGATGCGCGCGGCCTCCAGCGTCCATGAGCAGGGGCGACCTGCGGAATCCGTGGTGGGTGATCCGGTACATGTCGTCACTAACCTCTTTCTCTTTAGATACGGTATACAGTAGCTACAAACATCTGAATACAATTTCCCAGCCTGCTGGAACATCTCCAGATATTACAACGTTTCAGTTCTATTACGCTTGCATATTTAATACATAGCATTTACTTGGTTAGAAAAATAAACAGAGCTTATTCTTTATAAAGGCTTGCAATCCCCATAAAAGGCACATTCTGGAACCCACCAAGCCTGCTTGAAAAGATGAGTTTTGAGACACGAAAAGAGGAAAAAAATTTATTTTTAGGAATAGAGAGGACATAATGTTAGAAATGGCAGAAATTTACTGGTGTTTTGTAGGAGCGGGTTGTGTTCGTGGGCTAGGGGTAGGTATATAGCTGGGCATCATCAACATAGAGATGGTTATAAAACCAAACTTGATGGGTCGTCCAATGGGTAAAGTATAAAATGAGAGAAAGAGACTACCCAGGAGCTAATGGGGACCCCAACAGTAAGGGGGGGGGAGAAGAGAAGGTGGAACCAGCAAATTATACGCTAAAGGAGCGATCGGAGAGATAGTAGAAAAACCAGGAAAGAGCAGCGTCCTTGAGGAGCATAGTAAGGAGGAGCTGGTTATCTACACTGTCAAAAGCTGCAGAGAAGCGGTCAGTGAACCGATGATGCTGTGCTGGCACAAGGATGGGTAAGTATAGATTATTTATTATGTTGTCCCCCACTCCCTGTCGGTCATAGATTTTTAGATTTCCCCAGAGTTTCCTTCTAAAAGTCTTCACGATGCCCCAAGTAGACTGTGGACAAAATATAGGAAACAAAGGCATGGATAGGGACTGAAGGGGGAGGAATGAGGAGATGTTATGTGGTGTCCCACTAGGGGTGTTACTATTATCCACACATTTCATAAAAGTCTGTACTTTTTGTGGTCCTATTGTGGCTAAAGTATTACTAAAGATGACCACTAGATGTCACTGCATTGTATAACTGAAGTATGGAAGCTGCACGGCTGAAGTGTCTCAAAGGGTTATTGTATTTGTGTGTATCAGATTCTGTGAACCAGTAGGATATTTACTTTCTTCTATCCTATCACCTCTTCCCTTCCTGCTCTTCTGTTGCACTCTTTCCACCCCACCACAGCGCACCTAACACACTGGTTAGGAAGTTATTTCCTTGGGTTAGGGAGGAGTCTTAGTTCAGATTCTGTGGAGAAAGGATGCAGCTCAGATAGCTCTCCATAGTGGTTCTACCTGGGCCCTGGCCCTCTGCCAGGTCCCCCCTAACAAGTCACAGTCTTAGTCAGTACCCCGCATGGGTAGGATGCAGAACAGTGCCCTCTTACAAACTTCTTTCTTGAAGCACCCACACGCTGTGTGATACAGTGCTAAGCCCTTCAGGAGAGGACTAGCCAACAGATCATCTCAACCCACGCAGAGGACTAGCAGTAACTACAGTGCAGGACAGTATCCACTAAAGAGCTAAAGAGCTAGGAACTGATCCGAGTGGAGCAAAGTTACTGGAAAGTCTATGAACTGCATCTCGCATTGCGAGTGTCAGCAGGGAACCCTCAGCACTCTGCTCATCCCAGGTAACAAGGTCTGGGGCCTGTATCACCTATTAGTACAGTTTAGCCAAAGTTTGTGGGCATCAGGTGTTGTGAAGACTATAGGAAAAGGTCAATACACAGGCACAGGTTGTCTTCTTCTTCTTCTTGTACAATTATTCTTCTATACACTCCAACATCCTAGCAGAGCACATTACTACTTGGGTTGAGACTCTCATGGCACTCTCCTCTCTACTACGCTGCCTCAGTACAACTCTATCAACACTACTATATCCTACTCAGCACTTATCACACAGATCTGGTGGTTTTATATTCCAGTATTTATTGGAGTGTATATCAAGATCCGTTGTATTACCTGCTGCACATTTACAAGTAGTAAACCAAGTCAACGTTATCAACGCGCTTACACCGCAACCTTGGGACATTTCCCCTTTCTGTGGGTGGTGGGTCCTACTGCTATTCTGGATGGTCATTACACCGCTCTGGCCACCTGTGACAACATTATCCAAGGGACTGGCAGCAAACCGACAGTCCCTGCAAACCGGCCTTACATCTTAAAAGCAAGCATGCCTTCACACCTGTGTACACCTGTGTACCCACCAGGCACTGGTGTCACGTGAAGAAACCCTAAGGTCCGGCTGTATCAAGGCCATTCACCATAGAAATGGTGTCACACTTCCATCTAGCAAGTGACCGGCCATCCCATCACTACAACATCATCCGGGGGCTCACCACAGTTACAACCTACAGCAGTTCAGGGCTTAGGAAAGCTTCTTTGACTCTTTGCATTGAACAAAAAAAGCAGATTTCTACATAATGGAAGCACAGATGGATATTTAAAAAAGTATCATGTGTCTCACAACAACAGCAGTGTCAGCAGTTTCAACCCGGAATTGGAGATGACAGATTGCCATTAAAATCCACTTCTGGCTTTGGCTTAAAAACTGCAGTAGAAGGTTACCAAAATACTGCTGTGTGGGATTCCACATTCTCTTGACACTTTCAGTCTCACCCTTATTTGAAAAGCTTTCATGTCTGAGACCTAACAGACCATGGACCCTTTTCCAGCATTATTTTTGTACAGTAGAACCAATGGTTGTATTTTTACTAGATCGGTGCTCTGGGGCAGTCGGGGCAGTGCTCCTAATGGTGCTCCAGACTGAGCATTACACTGCTAACAGCACAGGAATGGTAAGAGTCATACCTTCCTCCTCTGTGCCCTGAGCGCAATAAGGGGCTATCAGCAGATTGGATTTGTCTAACCTGCTGATAGTTTTACTTAAAAGTATGCCCTGCTGCTGCTCAAATGAGATGGAAGTTTTTGCCTTGTGTGGACAATGATGATGGTGTGGAGGCCTATAGCATGCAAGTAGTGATGAGCAATTTCAATCCCGTGGCTAGAGTAGCTGGATGCAGCCCTAGGGAGTCCTGGAAAACATGGATAGAGTAATAGGCTGTATCCATGTTTTCCTGGCAGCCTTTAGGACTGCATCCAGCTTCTCCAGCCGCCGGGAGTCAAATGCTGAGTGTTTGGGTTTGGCCTGAATGTTTAGCAAGTTCGTTCATCACTGCTTACAGGTAGAACTCTGTGGTGCACTGGTACACACAGCAAAAAGGCAGAAGAAACTATGTTACACTTAAGTGACTGGTGCATTTCTCCCTCTCTGCCTTGTTTACATAACAGTATAAGGGCCTGTTCATACTAAACAAAAGTGGCGGAATTTTAAGCAGACCTCATGCCGTGGGCTCTAAAATTGACCAAACAAACAGTAAAGAAATCATATGGAATTGTTTGAATGCAATGATATTATGGACCTAAGCTTGGAGTGCTTACAAAAAAAAAAAGTTTTTACGCAGAAACATCAAGTAGGTTTGCCAGCCTGAAAACGTGAGAATTTATATAACTGTATATCAAAGCTAGGCTTTAGCTTACATGTATTGCATATTTAAACCTGTTAACTTTACAGACACTTTTGCAGAATTTTTTAAATTGGACCTGTCTCTTTTTATGTATGTTATTCTAAGATTGTTTTCTCATGACAAAATGTTCCTCATGTTAGAAGTACCGAAGGTCATTGGTGCCGGGATTAAAGCAATGTTCCTCCTCATCTTCTAAGAGCCCTAGTGATTTTATTCTTCCACCTAAAGGGCTGGTTGGTATCATTTTTGTACAATGATCTTTAGTTTTTATTGGTATCATATTGGTATAAGAGAAAAACTTAGATTTTTTTATTTCTTTTTTTTCCTGATATATCATTTTATCATCCTGGTGTTTTTTTCTTGGTTTATATTTTAATAGACAGGACAATTCCACATGCTATGATATATAATATATTTATTTCTTTATTTAATATTTTTATTTGTATGATAACGGGGGTAATATAAATCTTTATTGGGGCATGTTTATCATTATTATTATTTTTTAACACATTTTGTATTTAATATATGTCTGTTAGGGGACTTATATATATGTAATGCTCTGATTGCATATACTGATGAATGCTATGCAATAGCAAAGCATTCATCAGTATTATCGGCGATCTGTAAATAGAGTCTGCCTGAAAGCATACTCTATGCACAGATTGAAGATCCAAAAGGACGGAGTTAAGTAGCTTACCCCAGGGCCGTATTTACCACTAGGTCCGGTGCCTAGGGCAGCACCTTGCAGGGGGGCAGCACCAGGGAGCAGTGGGGAAAAAACTTTTTATTTTTAGTCTCCCACCTCCTGATTAGACTTGCCAGTAAATCTGGTGACTTTTTGACGGGGGTGGGGGAGGTATGTTCAGGTCTGCTATGGCTGTGAAGCCTTGGAGCTATTACCTACCAATCCTGTGGTGAGAATTCCATCAGACAACATGCAGACGACTCTAATCATTGATTCAATGTGGAAATTTATGTTATAAGCAGTTAAAAACCATGGAAATGTGATTCAATGTTTCTACAAGTAAAGAAATGCATGTGGCCAAAACCACTCTCCCTCACGCTGGGGCGTCTTCAGGTTTTGTGCCTAGGGCAGCAGCAGCTGTTAATACGGCCCTGACTTACCCCCTTCTGTCGGTACAAGTGATCAGGACAACCGCAGCATTGCTGCATGGGCCTTGTCTTGTCACTGACTACCCTTAACGCTGGTATCGCTGTGTATCATGGTGTTTAAGGGGGTTAGTTACAGGCAGCTGCAGGACCTATGTGATACTCTTCCGGCGCTGCTGTTCTTCCCCGGCTCTAAACTCCTCTCAGACACAGAGGAGGAGATCAGAGCACGTAGAGCTGTCAGATGGAGAGACCTCTTGTAGTTCTCACTGCAATTGGTCCACCTGTAAAGATGGACCAATTGCAGCAACATGTGCCTTAATTTGTGTCAACGGGTTGAAGCTTTAAGGGAAGATTTATAAAAGGGTGTAAAATATACACTGGTGTAAACTGCCCACATCAACCAATCACAGCTCCTCTTTCATTTTACCAATGCTGAAAGCTCAGCTGCAATTGGTTGCTTTGGGCAGTTTACACCTGTTTATATTTTACACCCTTTGATATATTCCCACATAGTGTACTGTGAATAATCACATGATTCCACATAAAGTGTGAAAATGTGAAAATTAATCCATGTATTCCCAGGTTTGCTTCCACACTTGAATCCTTGCATCAGCTATAAGGTTTCTGTACTAGTATTCTCATCAGTCTTCCTAGCCATATAATGTACTCTATGAAATAGAGCAGACCACATTCTGAGAAATTTGCATTTGTACATGTGTTCCACATATGTTACATTTTTATGCACAATTGTTGACGATGAAGTGCAATCTCTGTATTCAGCTAAAAGCAGGAAATGTTTTTTGTTTCTATAAATGATGATGCTACATGTGTCTATGGTGAAAAGGCAATTGCATGCGATCAGTAAACATTATTAAAGGGAACCTGCCAGCATAAAAATGCTACTGACATCATGTTATAGAGCACACGTGTCAAACTCAGGCCCTCCAGATGTTTCAAAACTACAATTCCCATCATGCCTGGACAGCCAAAACTACATGTCCATATTATTCAGGAGAATATCTCTGAATAAGCTGCACAGAACAATGTAAGTGATACATTATTCTGTTCAGCTTCTCCCCTACATACCCCCTACATAGGACAGCGTAAACCTGCTGACAGAGTCTCTTTACAGTATTTCACTACGACATGCATAGTTGCTGGTAACAAAATCCTTCACAGTCATATATAGGATATCCACAAGGCATGTCATGGATGTCCTATAGATGCAGGGCCCTTGTAGATGTGGCTTCCCCCTTCCCCCTATGTAAAATTTCTAAATGCACCTTAAGCTATGTCATAATCCCAATATTGGGGGGGAGCTGAAGCAAAGGAAAGAAGATAACATGGGATGATTTTTTTTAACATCATACTATTCACAAATGGGGCAAAAATATAGGAGAGCTTCTTTAACCCCTTCACGCATAATCACATACTGGCACATCCAATTTATACATCCGTTGCCACAGTACATGATTTGAATGACACGGGCACAGAAGCAGTGTCGGGGCACCCACCACAACTCCTGAGACTGGAGCTGGGCTTTGATAGTTAAACCTATAGCTGAGGCCTCCAATGGCTACGGAAGCTGATCAGGCTCTTCACTAAGGAACAGTCTGATCAGCTATGTAAAATACACAAAATAAATAAATCATAATTAACCCCTAGACGACTAAGGACGTACTGGTATGCCCTGGAAGTCTGTGCCCAGAAGACCCTGGGCGTACTGACCTCTGGAGCGTGCTTCATAGGAGGTGGGGGCCGGCTGCAGTGAGCAGCCTGGCCCTCACCATTAATGACAGGCTGCAGCGATCAGCGTGTCATTGACCCCTAAACGCTGCAGTGTTTAAGTGTAAGTGACAGGGGGAGTACCCTGTCACTTAAAGGGGTTGGCCACTTTTTAATAAAATAGGTCAGTACAAAGTATTAGTAAGTGTGCTCAATGTATATACTGACAGCAGCTCACTGTGTACCCCATAGAGCTAAAATCAGACTCCCCTTCACCAGGCTGGGCTGCCCTGCTCTGTTTTGTTTCAGTCCACAAAATGGCCGACATGGAGGAGCATGTGACCATGCCCTGTCCCCTGTGTTCTCCATAGAGATATACAGGCTGTGTGGTGGACACTGGGGGGCGGGGCATGGTCACATGCTTCTCCATGTAAGCAATCCTATGGACCAAAACACCACAGAGAAGGACAGCCCAGCCTGGAGGAGGGGAGTCTGGTATTAGCTCTATGAGGTACACAGGGAGCTGCTGTCACTATATACAGTGAGTACAGTAACTTATACTGTACACTGAGCAATTTTACTATAAAGTGGCCAACCCCTTTAACGATTGGGACCACCGCAGTGTGCCTGCGGGGGTCCCAATCATTGTAATGGACCGCCGGAGGTCTGTCACCTGCCTCTGTGCGGTCCGATCAGAGATCTGCTTACTGAGCCTGCATAGGCAGGCTCAATGAGCAGATCGCCTTTCACACTGATCAATGCTATGCCTATGGCATAGCAATGATCAGTGTCAATAATGTAATAAATGAATGTAAAAGTCCCCCAAAGGGACCTAAAAGGTGTAAAAAAAAAACATTATTACACTACCCCAAAGCCCCTTCCCCAATAAAAGATAAAATCACCCCCCTTTCCCATTATAAAAATAAAACATATAAAAATAAATAAAAAAAACATATACCATAGCGTGCATAATTGTCCGATCTATTAAAATATAACAAGCGTCATCACTAACGGCGAACAACGAAAAGAGCAAAAAAAGTGCCAGTATTACCGATTTTCAATAAAAATTTATTAAAACGTCCGATCTTCATAAATATAGTATAAATAAAAATTAGAGATCAGGGTGGAAAAAATTACATCACATACAGCCCTGTAGGTGAAAAAATAAAACCGTTGTAAGTGTCACAATAGGCCCATTTTATTAACAATTAATTGCAAAAAAAAAAAAAAGGATTTCATAAAAAAAAAAAATATATATATATATATATATATATATATATATATATATATATATATAACAATAGAAAATCTGTGTAAACCTGCATATGGTTGTGTTCGGACTGAAAAATAGGTAAAGTAGAAAGCTGAGGGCACTCACCGGATCATTGCGGTATTCCTTTATTTCAATGCGGATAAAACATGATGTGGATACATTTCATGGGACGTGTGACAGGACCAGGGGCAAAGTAGTGGATGGAATGTATGTTTCACCTAGGTTCCTGTCATATGTGTGTTAAATAAGCATCCAGGGAGTTAGGATAGCAAGGAGAATATGTTTCCTTGCTATAGGTTTTGGCAAAGACTAGAAAATAGGGCCTGGCTGCTTTGGAGTAGGGGAGAGATGGGTGGGCTCCTACTCCACTTGGCCACTCCAGGTATTGAGAGTGACTCTGGTTACTCAGGTGCAAGCCTGTGTGTGCTATAACAGGGCAGACAGCTCACAGGATGATGGCTCTCTCTGCTCCTGGGTAAAGTCTCATTGTGAGTACACTGTGCTGCATGTTTTGTTTGAGAGCTGTGCAGTAGGCTCAGCTCTGGTTAGTGAGTTGATAACTGTTTAGTTAGTCGCCAGACGGCGGAGGTTTTCTTTTGTATTATTGATTCTTTTATCTGCTGCAAAGAAAAATAAAACTGGTTGCGGCCAGTTGCACCTTACTTGCTGGTGTGGACTGTGTTTTGTGCCAAAAAGCGCCCATCTAACCCAGGAGATGGTGATCCCATGAGCTAATCCCCTCACAAATGGTGGAGGATGCGGGCACAAAAAATTCAGCAAGTTGCATGTCGTGGGTTAAGTCTGCTGCCGTAGCAAAACCAAAGACTGCAGATATGGATGAAGTGGTGAAGCAACTGATCCAGGCTAACATTCAGCTGCAGAAAGCCAATGCTAACCAGCAAGAAACCAATCGCTTGCTCATAGAGTCTACGCAAACTGCCTTCAGAGAGCAAAAAGCGATTAATGCTAATCTGGTGGAGCAAATGAAACTGCTGGCGGAAAGGCCTCATGTTCAGGCCGAGTCTGTATCTGCTGCAAGGAGAGTGCAATCCTCTCTGCAGAAACTGACTACAGAGGACGATGTGGAGGCATTCCTGGTCATCTTTGAAAGAGCTGCTGAAAGAGAGAAACTTCCAGTGGACCAATGGGCGGACACAGTTGCTCCTTTTCTGAGTGGAGAACCTCAGAAAGCCTACTTTGATTTGGGTGAGCCAGATGCAAGACTTTATCATAAACTGAAAGCAGAAATTCTTGCTCGCTTAGGTGTTACACCTGCTGTCAGAGCCCAGCGGGTACATACCTGGACTTTCCAGCTGGATAAACCCGTGAGGTCACAAATGTATGACCTAATCCACCTGGCTAAAAAGTGGCTGCAACCCGAGGTCTCCACGGCAGCCCAGGTGGTTGAAAGAGTGGTCCTGGATCGATTTGTCCGAGCCCTGCCGATCCGTATACAGCGCTGTGTGGGACAAGCGGAGTCCAGTGATGCGGATCACCTGGTCGCACTTGTGGAGCGGTACCTGAACACAGAGGAACATCTCCAGAGCCCCTCACCTACACGGCCGACCCCAAGGAACCAGAAGACCTCTGAACCTGGTAAGACTGTTCCTAATTATAAGGGGGTGAAGGAGGCCCATAAAGGAGGGGTGGGGACAGACTTTGTGGCCAGACATCTTAGGCCAGTTAGCCCTAAACATCCTCAGACTGTCAAGAACATTGTTTGCTGGCGTTGTCAAGGGCTGGGACATGTAGCTGCCAATTGTCCTCTTGTGGATGAGCCTATGGAGTGTGATAGTGGGCGGAGAAAGTCACTGTTTGCAAGACCCGCCTACTCTGCCTTGCTCTCACAAAATACAGAGCGACAATCTTGTAGCCTGGTCGTGGAAGGACATTCCGTGGAAGCTCTATTGGACTCCGGCAGCCTGGTGACCCTTGTCCACGCCAGTTTGGTTGACACCAGAAAGTGGCAAAGCAGACATATGGGGGTAATCTGCATACATGGGGACACAAAAGACTACCCCACTGCTATTGTTTCCTTTGAAACTCCATGTGGAAACATCACCCATGAGGTTGGGGTTGTAAAGACTTTAATGCACAAGGTCATTGTGGGATGTGATTTTCCATTTTTTTGGCAGTTGTGGGAAATGCATGATAAATGTTTATCTGTGTCTGCTGTAGACCCTGTCCCACTAGCTGATGCTAACAATGTGCAAACAGTAGGGGTGACCCTGAGTGAGACCAATAATTTTCCTTTAGAGGTTTTTGCAGGAGATGTCGAGGTAGATGCTCCTGAAATTGGTCTCCCTGACTTGCCGGTCTCCAGTGATAATTTCGGGACCGCTCAACTCAGGGACCCTACGTTATCCCATGCATGGGAAAGTGCAAAAGTTATTAATGGGGTGCCCCAAGAACCTGGGGCTGAGAAAAGGTTCCCACATTTTGCTGTAGAAAATGATCTCCTCTACAGAGTAAATGAGGTGTCTGGACAAGCTCTGGAACAACTAGTAGTCCCTAAATCGCATCGCCAGAAAGTGATGGATTTAGCCCACACACATGTACTAGGGGGACACTTGGCCTATGATAAAACAAAAGACAGGGTGTTGCAAAGGTTTTATTGGCCAGGGGTACATAAAGAGGTAAAAGAATACTGTGAGTCGTGCCCAAAGTGCCAGTTACATAACCCTGTACCATCCTTTAGAAGTCCCTTGGTGCCTCTCCCCATTATTGAGACCCCCTTCGAGAGAATTGCAATGGATCTGGTGGGACCTCTTGTTAAGTCCCCTAGAGGTCACCAGCATATCTTGGTTGTCCTCGATTACGCCACCTGCTATCCAGAAGCAATCCCTCTAAGGAAACCCACAGCTAAAGCCATCGCAAGGGAGTTATTCCATATGTTTACCAGGGTTGGGATACCAAAGGAGATACTTACTGATCAGGGGACGCCATTCATGTCCAAAGTCACAAAGGAGTTGTGCAAACTGTTGAAAATAACTCACTTGCGTACTTCAGTTTACCATCCACAGACAGATGGCTTAGTGGAGAGGTTCAATAAAACTCTCAAGGGGATGCTTAGAAAAGTGGTGGCACAGGATGGGAAAGACTGGGATTGCCTCTTGCCTTATCTCATGTTTGCGGTACGGGAGGTACCCCAAGCATCCACAGGTTTCTCCCCTTTTGAGTTAGTGTATTGTCGACACCCCCGAGGTCTCCTGGATATAGCGAGAGAAACCTGGGAACAAGAGGCTACACCATACACAAGTGTTATTGAGCACATCACACAAATGAAGGATAGAATTGAGAAAGTTATGCCCATTGTTAAAGATCACTTACAGCAGGCCCAAGAGAGTCAGTCCAGGGTTTACAATAGGTCTGCAAAGCCAAGAAACTTCAACCCAGGTGACAGAGTACTGGTCCTTGTCCCTACCGTGGAAAGTAAGTTCTTGGCTAAATGGCAGGGCCCATATGAAGTGGTGGAAAAGGTTGGAGCGGTCAACTACCGAGTTCATCAGCCAGGTAAACGTAAACCGTTTCAGATTTACCACATAAATTTAATTAAACCATGGAAAGATCGGGAGGTATTGTTAGCAGACAGTACATGTAAAATAGATTGTGTGGCGGGGATACCAGAGGTAAAGATTGCAGAAACGTTGTCAGTATCCCAAATTCAGGAAGTAAAGGAATTTGTACAGGAAAATAGGGATGTGTTCTCTGATCTACCAGGGCGGACCAATGTGATCAAACATGATGTCATTACAGAACCAGGGGTCAGAGTAAACCAAAAGCCATACAGAGTACCTGAGGCCAAGCGTGAGGCAATTGCAAAGGAGGTGCAGATGATGCTAAAGTTGGGGGTCATAGAGGAGTCTCATAGTGACTGGTCTAGTCCTATAGTCTTAATCCCAAAACCTGATGGCACGTTGAGATTTTGTAACGACTTTAGAAAGTTGAATGCTGTGTCAAAGTTTGACGCTTATCCAATGCCTCGAGTGGATGAGCTAATTGATAGACTTGGTAACTCTAGGTACTTCACTACATTAGACCTTACAAAGGGTTACTGGCAGGTGCCACTGACAGAGGAGGCAAAAGAAAAGACAGCCTTTAGTGTTCCTGATGGCCATTATCAGTATGTGGTCCTTCCATTTGGTTTACATGGAGCCCCAGCCACATTCCAAAGGTTGATGGACAGAATTTTAAGATCACATCGCAAATATGCAGCAGCCTATCTGGATGATGTGATCATACATAGTCCTGACTGGGAGAGTCATTTGGCCAAGGTTCAAGTGGTTCTGAACTCCATTAGGGAAGCAGGTTTGACAGCAAACCCAAAAAAGTGTGCCATAGGACAGGAAGAGGCCAAATACCTTGGGTACACAATTGGGCGAGGTATTATCAAGCCTCAAATAAATAAGATTGAGGCTATTCAGAACTGGCCCAAGCCTTTAAACAAAAAACAAGTCAGGGCATTCCTTGGTTTAACTGGGTACTACAGGCGTTTTATTGAAAATTTTGCCAGCATTGCAGCCCCTTTAACTGACCTCACGAAGGGTAAGGATTCAGTTATGGTTAAATGGACCCCAGAGGCTGAGCAGGCCTTCCAGAGACTAAAACATGCTCTATGTGCTCAGCCAGTGCTAATAACCCCTGATTTCAGAGCAGAGTTCATTGTGCAAACGGACGCCTCTGATGTTGGTGTAGGAGCGGTGCTGTCTCAAATGAGGGGTGGAGAAGAGCATCCTGTAGTTTACCTGAGTAAAAAGTTGAACGACCATGAGAAAAGGTACTCCATTGTCGAAAAAGAGTGTCTGGCAATAAAGTGGGCATTAGAAGCACTCAGGTATTATCTGATTGGGAGAACATTCAAACTTGTTACTGATCACGCCCCTCTGAAGTGGATGTGTGTAAACCGGGAGAAAAACAGGCGAGTAACCCGCTGGTTTATGTCATTGCAGGACTACAGTTTCACAGTGGAGCATAGACCCGGGCGCCAGTTGGGTAATGCTGATGCCCTATCTAGGGTGTACTGTTTAAGGGCACAGAGTGTTCCGTCCCCAAGGTCGAAACAGGGGGGGAGGATATGTGACAGGACCAGGGGCAAAGTAGTGGATGGAATGTATGTTTCACCTAGGTTCCTGTCATATGTGTGTTAAATAAGCATCCAGGGAGTTAGGATAGCAAGGAGAATATGTTTCCTTGCTATAGGTTTTGGCAAAGACTAGAAAATAGGGCCTGGCTGCTTTGGAGTAGGGGAGAGATGGGTGGGCTCCTACTCCACTTGGCCACTCCAGGTATTGAGAGTGACTCTGGTTACTCAGGTGCAAGCCTGTGTGTGCTATAACAGGGCAGACAGCTCACAGGATGATGGCTCTCTCTGCTCCTGGGTAAATTCTCATTGTGAGTACACTGTGCTGCATGTTTTGTTTGAGAGCTGTGCAGTAGGCTCAGCTCTGGTTAGTGAGTTGATAACTGTTTAGTTAGTCGCCAGACGGCGGAGGTTTTCTTTTGTATTATTGTTTCTTTTATCTGCTGCAAAGAAAAATAAAACTGGTTGCGGCCAGTTGCACCTTACTTGCTGGTGTGGACTGTGTTTTGTGCCAAAAAGCGCCCATCTAACCCAGGAGATGGTGATCCCATGAGCTAATCCCCTCACAGACGTCAGACGCCAATCCTACATGCTCATCACACATGACGGCCATTTTGCCCGCATGCACGCTTCAGCAGTTGACGCCCCTTCGTGCTAGTCACAAGTAAATACCTAAAGTGACGTGTGCGGAGTAGTGGTGACTAAAAATCGGGTCATAGACCCTTATACATATTTAAAAACAAAAATAGTGATATAACTCGAAACTATGACAATTCATCATATCTATTACATTTATTGTACAAACATGCCTAGTTCTATTTTGTCATTAAGACCGCTGTTCCCTTGTGCCCCTGATGCCAGTATAAGACGTGCTTCTGTTTTTAACAGTTGCAAATTGACACCTTGAATTCTTTTTAGACCTGTAAACTTAAGGCAACTTGTGTCGGCATTATGATGAATATTTACATGTTCTATGATTCTTGTTGCAGCTTTATGTTTTATGGCATAGACATGCTCATAAAACCTGCGAATAAGTGGTCGAAGCGTCTTTCCTATATAAACTGCCAGGAGCCCTATATACCCTGACAGTTATGCACTGGTAATTTCCTCACCAGCTGGGAAGACACGCAGCTCTAATAATGTCACCTGTGGGTGCAGTGTGGATATTCTCCCATTCATTTCTATGGGGCAGTCTTCCCAATCACTCTTATTTAGCAGGGACGGGACCTTCGCTCTAACCTTCCCGGGCACCCAATGTATCTGTGGGCCAAATTTGGGATCAAATGGTTTAGGTGTTCAGAAGTCTATAGAGGAAAGACAGACATTCATTTTTATTATATAGATAGTAGCGACATCTCCAGCTAGGAAATATAAATGTGATATACATGCAGTGGCGTCGCTAGGCATAATCATTCGGGGCCTAATGAATACTGCATAGCCTAAAATTACTTGCTGCCCCCACCCGCCAGTGCCGGATTATCAGCAGCCGCGGCCTCTGACCCCTGGCCTGACCCACACCTCGAATTGGCTGCCCTCAGTGAGCGGTACCTGAGGGCGCAGCTTCAGTGACGTCACCCGTCGCTCGTGCACTGGATGTGTGCGGTGCGGCCGCCTCATTCAATGCACAAGTGACGGGTGACGTCACTGAAGCTGTGCCCCCAGGTACCGCTCACTGAGGGCAGCCACAGTCCTACCCAGCCTCTTTTGTGCCCAGCCCAGCCTCTCTTGTGCCCACCCTCTCTAGTGCCCAGTCCAGCCTCTCTTGTGCCCAGCCTCTCTCCAGGTGCCAGGAAGTCACCCGGCAAGCTCCTGCCGCGCTTCTTCACCTCAGTGAGGTACTGCTCAAGTGAGGTAATGTGTGTGTGTGTGTGTTTATGGGGTAGGTGTGCTAAGATGGTGCCCAGGTGGGGTAATATGTATGTGTGTGGAGGGGGGGGGGTCAGGTGGTGTAGTATGTGTGAATGGAAGGGTCAGGGGAGGTAGTGTGTGTGTGTGTTGGGGGGGGGAGAAGAGGGGGCCCAAGTGGGGTAATATCTGTGTGTGTGGGGGTGTGTGTGTGTGGGGGGGGCAGGTGGGGGGTCTGGTGAGATTGTGTGTGTTTGTGGGGTAGTTGGGTCAGGTGGGGTAGTGTGTGTGTGTGTGGGGGGGGGTGGAGGTCAGGTTAATTGCAGGCAGGAGGGGAACTTAATTACTATGGTGGGTACAACAAGGGCATTATTACTATATAGGGGCACAGCAAGGGACATTTTTACTATATGGAGGGCACAGCAGGGGGCATTATTACTATAAAGGGGCACAGCAGGGGGCATTATTACTATATGGGGCACAGCAGAGGGGATTATTACAATATAAGGGGCACAGCAGGCGCATTATTACTATATGGAGGGCACAGCAGGAGGCATTATTACTATATAGGGACACAGCAGGGGGCATTATTACTATATGAAGGGCACACTGGGAGCATTATTCCTATTTAGAGGGAACAGCAAGGGACATTATTACTATATGGGGGCACAGCAGGAGCATTTTTACTATATGGGACACAGCAGGAGGCATTATTACTATATGGGGCACAGCAGGGGGCATTATTACTGTATAAGGGTGCACAGCAGGGGGGCATTTTACAATGTGGGGTAACACAGCAGGAGGTATCATTACTATGGGGCACAACACTGGACATTAATACTATATGGGGGCACAGCACAGGATCCTACATACATGGGGCAACACACTTACCTACCTACTCACTGACACCAAGCAGTAAAATTACTACTGTGTAGGCTATAGGTGGGAAAAGGGAAGGAAGTTGAGTGAAAAGTGCGGAGCCTAATATAGTTGTCTGGCAGGTTCTGAAGAGATGAATTGTAGCTAGAGGAAATCATCATGGTGGTCTGGGCAGGATGGAGAGGAAAAGGGAAAGGGAACATCTCAGAACAAAGACATCACCTGTGAGTCACTGAATGAGTTTCTTGCATTTTGTAGAACATTATCTGGTAGGAGTTCCCTGAGGTAGAAAAGGTTGGGAAACACTGGCCTAGAGGATAGGAGTTAGGGCAGACCTCACAGAGGCGGTGTGTACAAGGGGAGCTGTGAAGGAGCTGCCTGGGCAGTGGTGTGCACCACTACTGATGACAGGGACCGTGACAGGAGCCCAGGGCGAGTGGCTGCCTGTGTCTGCGAGCACTTTGTTACAGCTGACTCGTATATGTGTCATTTAGACTTAAAGAATGTTAACTAAGGACATGATGCTAGAGTTAGTACATCTGTAAGGACATTGGGGGAGATTTATCAAACATGGTGTAAAGTGAAACAGGCTCAGTTGCCCCTAGCAACCAATCAGATTCCACCTTTCATTCCTCGCAGACTCTTTGGAAAATGAAAGGTGGAATCTGATTGGTTGCTAGGGGCAACTGAGCCAGTTTCACTTTACACCATGTTTGATAAATCTCCCCCATAAAGTACAGACACTTTATGAATGCTGCTGGGTCACCTATATGAGTATATATCATGGACTACTGTTGCAGCTTGTGGTTCTCCAGCTGTTAAACTACAACTCCCATCATGCCCTGACAGCAGCCAGGCATTTTACAACTGCAGAAAGGTAAACTTCATTTATATTTTGCACATAACACAAATACCTTATAATGTCTCTAATGAAATCCAGTAGTAAGAGACTAGCGCAGGCAGTGTTGTCATAGGGGCACACTGCACATCACTACTTAGCAGAACAGCTGGTTATCCTTGTGGTCCTAAGACGTTTCTTCCCTAACCCCAGGCTCGGCCACTGACAAGAGGGAGGCGTAATGTGGAGGGAGAAGGAGGAGACGTGCACTTACAATGAGAGGATGAGAGGGGGAGGAATAGAGTGTGAGTGCCTCCTCCTCCTCCTCCTCCTCCACCACCTCACACACACTGCCTCAGACCTGCCATCTCTGCATGCTTCTCATTAGCACCCCCTTCTCATGCCGACCACTGCTATCTCCTCATGCCAGCAGCCCGTGTGTCACCCTCCTCCTCCCTCACACGTCCCCATGCTGGCATCACACACTGCCCCCCTGCTAGAGTGTAGACACCTCCTCGGATGTGCACTCTCCTAAGACAACTTTCTTCTTCTGCTCCTTGGCCACCTTTGCTAGGAGGAGGCTGATGCTGTGGGAC
The DNA here is from genome assembly GCF_027789765.1 of Dendropsophus ebraccatus. NCBI lineage: Eukaryota > Metazoa > Chordata > Amphibia > Anura > Hylidae > Dendropsophus > Dendropsophus ebraccatus. The sequence continues at coordinate 75,013,129 of NC_091460.1, forward strand.
TTGCTGGACTGAGTGAGGGGATTACTGGGAGCTCGCTGTGACCTGACGACCACCAGGACCTGAGCCACAGTCCGGACTGGAAAATGCACTTGCTGGAAGTAGCACTACTTTTTCTATACACAGTATTGATTCAGGGGGACATAGCTTATGAGTCAGGACAAGGGTATTACGACGATCCGGACTTTGGGGACTTCAAGGTAAGAGACATGGGCTGGGAGAGTGGTACTACTGTGTGCACTGTGATAGGAGAGTGGTACTACTGTATACACTGTGATAGGAGAGTGGTACTACTGTATGGACTATGATAGGAGAGTGGTACTACTGTGTGCACTATGATAGGAGAGTGGTACTACTGTATACACTGTGATAGGAGAGTGGTACTACTGTATGGACTATGATAGGAGAGTGGTACTACTGTGTGCACTATGATAGGAGAGTGGTACTACTGTATACACTGTGATAGGAGAGTGGTACTACTGTATACACTGTGATAGGAGAGTGGTACTACTGTATACACTGTGATAGGAGAGTGGTACTACTGTATACACTGTGATAGGAGAGTGGTACTACTGTGTGCACTGTGATAGGAGAGTGGTACTACTGTATGGACTATGATAGGAGAGTGGTACTTCTGTATACACTGTGATAGGAGAGTGGTACTACTGTATGCACTGTGATAGGAGAGTGGTACTACTGTGTGCACTGTGATAGGAGAGTGGTACTACTGTGTGCACTGTGATAGGAGAGTGGTACTACTGTGTGCACTGTGATAGGAGAGTGGTACTACTGTATACACTGTGATAGGAGAGTGGTACTACTGTATACACTGTGATAGGAGAGTGGTACTACTGTATACACTGTGATAGGAGAGTGGTACTACTGTGTGCACTGTGATAGGAGAGTGGTACTACTGTATGGACTATGATAGGAGAGTGGTACTTCTGTATACACTGTGATAGGAGAGTGGTACTACTGTATGCACTGTGATAGGAGAGTGGTACTACTGTGTGCACTGTGATAGGAGAGTGGTACTACTGTGTGCACTGTGATAGGAGAGTGGTACTACTGTGTGCTCTGTGGTAGGAGAGTAGTACTACTGTGTACACTGTGATAGGAGAGTGGTACTACTGTATACACTGTGATAGGAGAGTGGTACTACTGTATGCACTGTGATAGGAGAGTGGTACTACTGTGTGCTCTGTGGTAGGAGAGTGGTACTACTGTATACACTGTGATAGGAGAGTGGTACTACTGTGTGCTCTGTGGTAGGAGAGTGGTACTACTGTGTACACTGTGATAGGAGAGTGGTACTACTGTATACACTGTGATAGGAGAGTGGTACTACTGTATGCACTGTGATAGGAGAGTGGTACTACTGTATGCACTGTGATAGGAGAGTGGTACTACTGTGTGCTCTGTGGTAGGAGAGTGGTACTACTGTATACACTGTGATAGGAGAGTGGTACTACTGTATACACTGTGATAGGAGAGTGGTACTACTGTGTGCACTGTGATAGGAGAGTGGTACTACTGTGTGCACTGTGATAGGAGAGTGGTACTACTGTGTGCACTGTGATAGGAGAGTGGTACTACTGTATACACTGTGATAGGAGAGTGGCATTACTGTATGGACTATGATAGGAGAATGGCATTACTGTATACACTATGATAGGAGAATGGCATAAGTGTATACACTGTGATAGGAGAGTGGCACTACTGTATGGACTATGATAGTAGAGTGGCACTACTGTATGGACTATGATAGGAGAATGGCATTACTGTATGGACTATGATAGTAGAGTGGCATTACTGTATGGACTATGATAGGAGAATGGCACTACTGTATGGACTATGATAGGAGAATGGCACTACTGTATGGACTATGATAGGAGAGTGGCACTACTGTATGGACTATGATAGGAAAATGGCATAAGTGTATACACTGTGATAGGAGAGTGGCATTACTGTATGGACTATGATAGTAGAGTGGCATTACTGTATGGACTATGATAGTAGAGTGGCATTACTGTATGGACTATGATAGGAGAGTGGCAGCACTGTATGCACTGTGATAGGAGAGTGGCAGCACTGTATACACTGTGATAGGAGAGTGGCATTACTGTATGGACTATGATAGTAGAGTGGCATTACTGTATGGACTATGATAGGAGAGTGGCAGCACTGTATGGACTATGATAGGAGAGTGGCAGCACTGTATACACTGTGATAGGAGAGTGGCAGCACTGTATACACTGTGATAGGAGAATGGCATTACTGTATACACTGTGATAGAAGTGCTAGGTGGCAGCTCTACAGGTTGCAGTCTCAGCTGACATCAAAGTGGTGACACTGTTACAGGAAGATACTGACACAGCACTAGACGCAGCTGGTGCAAACAAGAGGAGCTGAGTTCTTTGTCAGATGAGTTTTCATGTACAGCACTAGGTTGTGTGTGCAATCTGCCCATATATGTTGCAGGGCTTTGGCATGGTGCCACTAGCACTCTGATAAGCAGAGTATTTCTTTGTTTATTGTTTGTTTATTTAGGTTACTGAGTTATTACATTGTTTCAAAGCAGCTCCATATTTTGCCATGTACTGTACTGAGTATATAAAGTATATTCACTCTTATGTATAGGAACCTGTCCACGGCAAAGCTCACTCATCAGGCAAATAGATGATGGAAATCTTTTTGCAGTTAAGCCATAGGAGTAAGCAGTCCCTATGGAGGCAGGTTCTGAGGTCCATTAGGAACCATTTGTGACCATGACATTTGTCATATTTCATTGGACTTGCTCTTGAAGTGTGCATAAACTGATGGCCAGAGTTATAGGACAAAGTGTATTTTGTAATGAATCAGGCAATCGTAAGGTCCTGAGAATATTAAGATCTAGTTATAGCTTGTGAATAGTTATCACCAAGCCAAGTGTAGGGTAAAATAATAATACATGGCCGATAAAGAGATGTATGATATGGAGAATGTGCACAGAGTGATGTCACGTCAGGGAACGGAGAGTCTGAGCAACACAACAATAATAATCATGATAAAGTCTACTGGTGCCAGTTACTTCTACGGTTCACTGTAATGGGGATTACCCTTCCTATGCAGAGGATGTGAAATGGACCATGACTGCTCTAGTCCAATGCAAGCAACAGAGTCACTTATTAAAGGGGGTCTCCATTTGAATAGTTTTATTGTTTAGTTACTGTTGCGGCTTGCTAGTGTCATGGATATGTTTGCATGGCTTTCCTATGTGTATTCAACTTTCCTCTGACATACAAAAACATTTTTACATTTGCTTGCTTGAGAGTGTGTGTGTGATGGGGAAGTTAGCTTGTGATTCCACTAGGGACAGGGACTGATGTGAGTGATGACAATCTCTGTACAGCATTGCTGGATCCAAAGGCCACTAAGTCAGGGCATCGGTGGGGGTCCCAGCTCATGGAAGCTCAGCTATATCATTTTCTGACATTCCTGAAGAAGGAAGATCTGTGCATCCATTTGTCCACACAGCAGCCCACAGGTTAACAGGCATTTTATGACATGCTAAGAATTCCTTACAATATAGCAGCACGTGTTTTCACTCACTTCAGCCTTTCAGACACAATTTGTTTCCATAATCTGAAACGCGTTTATGTTTTTGTGAACTGCTCAGTAAATGGAGCAGGGCTGGTTACCCGAATGGAGAAGTGCTTTGGTTTACTTGGTATGTGCTTCTTGTGTGGTTGGAGTAGACTTTATGGTGGAGTCTCAGCTACCAGACCAGGGGGTGTAATGTTATTATTACCTAATTACAGTTAAGTAAACCAAGACATCAGGAGCATTACTTACTTTAATGACCAGTAGCTACAAAGGTATACATTTACATCCTTTTAAGAGTTTTCTTTTGCTTTTTTTTTTTATCTCGGCTTGTGTTGCAGTGGGTTTATATTTTGCTTTATAACATTTATGTACGGTATTAATTTACATTGGTTTGTATTTTGCATGCATAGGGTTTTTTTTTATCTCAGTGCAGCAAAAGATTGATGATTTATTTGTGACCGTGAGTAGTATACTTTATTGTGATATTCATGCATATGACAGGTTGCATTGACGTTTTCAGCATTTGTATATCTTGGGATACAAAACACTGTATGTCCTTACTAGCCCTATATCTGTGGTACTAGGGAAACATAGTTATCAAACAGTGGATGAAGGGAGTACATAGTAAATGACAGTATGGAGAATAGCCGTCACCTTGTGTTTACTAACAGATTACTACATTCTACCATTCCAAACATTGCATGCTCTGAGTAACTAGCCAGCAGCGAATAGTAAAGTGACAGATTGTAGGGGGCGGCCTGTGGACCTGTCAAACTGCACCAGTTGCTTGTATCATACACTTTGCTGGGAATGAGGAACGTAGGCACTGAAGTAGTGGAAAGTTGAAGAGACTGGGATTACAATGCTTATGATACAATACCACAAAACCGAGCATTAATCCCAGTCTTCTGACCCCTGCTCACATTTTTAGTAATGTTTACAATCCCCTTCCAAAAAAAGCAATTTGACATTTTTTTTTAACTCTTGGCAGATCTCTGCATCCCTAATCTCCAACGCTGTGGGCTTGTGTGTCATTTGGCATTTTTTAAGGGTTCATATGATTATTGTCTCAAATTAATCATTTACATTCAAAAAACAGCTCCACTTTTAGATTTATAGAAAAAAATCTAAATAGCGCTTTCATATCGCTCTCACACTCTTATCCTTCTGACACTTCATCTACGCTACACAGGCATGAAATATATTCCAGTCCCCTATCTGTATTAGTCAACTTCACTCGGATGACTTCACACAACTGGGAGTGCCAATTGGGTTCCAATCCGGAATTGTCTCCTTTTTTTTATTCCTTGGAGAATAAAGCCAATTAAGCCATTGAAGAAGTCGTCCAACAGCAGTAAAAGAGTTGGCTTGAAAAGAATGACGAATATGATACAGGAATAGTTGCAGACAAAAGTCAGATACGTGTCTTGATGCTGTTTATGGAACTTGCTCTTTTACTGGGTAGGTTTAATGTGTATCAAAAGATCAACTTGTAAATTACATTTGGACCTTATTTGTATGCTGTACAGAATGCAGCTATCTACGTCCATTTCAGAATCCCTAAGGTCTTAATGCGTCTAGTTATGTGGAACTTAATTTACATAGCTGTAATGGCATTACATTGTTTAACTCATTGTGCACCAGATATTTTATGTCAAGTGTAGCCAAGAAGTCATGCCAGAAGACAACATGATGGAAGAAGATTTTGACATGTCACTCTGGATTAAGAGCCCTTGAAAACATGGTTCACAGTATTCTTCATGCATATTATTTTTTTTTGTATTTCCTTTGAATTGAAGTTCCACCTAGTGTTACTGGCATTAAGCAGCGTAGAGTAATGAGGCAGTTAGTGTTCCAGTGTTTTACTTAGTTAGTTCTCAGTGAGTAAAACAGAAAAGCAAACTTCTGGCCATTATCCATTTTAATAGCTAACAAAAAGAAAAGAAATAATGCTAAATAACAAGTTTTCTCGACAACTTGTGTAGCCACCTACATATTATACTTGTGGCTCGTTCGTCGTCATTCGCAAAAAATTTGCCGATCGTTCCGTGTAAACCGTCGTCGCGCAATAGTCCGGCCTCCCGCTGCCCGCAGCCCCATTCGCAGCCCGGCCCCCCGCTCATCCGCAGCCCTCTGCTCCGGCTCGATCGCCACCCCCGCCGCTGCTCTGATCACCACCCCTGCCGCTCCGATCGCCACCCCCGCCGCTCCGATCGCCACCCCTGCCGCCGCTCCGATCGCCACCCCCGCCGCGACCATACTTTACCTGCTCCGCATAGCAGGTCTTCCACATCCCTGGCTCCACTCTTCAGTGCACTGATTGGCTGAAGAGGGGAGCCGGGAATCTCAAACGGCTCCTCTTCAGCCAATCAGTGCTGCCGTGCATTGATTGGCTGAAGAGGGGAGCCGGGAATTTCAAACGGCTCCCCTTCAGCCAATCAATGCTGAAAAGGAGCACTGATTGGCTGAAGAGGGGAGCCGGGAATTTCAAACGGCTCCCCTTCAGCCAATCAGTGCTGAAGAGGAGCACTGACTGGCTGAAGAGAAGCCGTTTGAAATTCTCGGCTCATCTCTTCAGCCAATCAATGCGCTGAAGAGGGGAGCCGGGGATTTGAAGACCTGCTACGCGGAGCAGGTGACGTATGCTCGTGGCCGGGGCGGCGGGGGTGATCGGAGCGGCGGCGATCGGAGCGGGGGGGGGCGATCGGGGGCGAAAGGAGTGGCGGTTTTGGGGTTTAATCCCTTACTAATCATTAGATAGAACAAGGAAGAGTGTCTGTCTAAGTGCCTAATTCCTTTGCGTGCTGCAATCTCACTCTCACTATAGGAGAGGTTTTAATATACTTACAGTAGAGACCTCAGGAAGCTGGAAAAAGCAGCTACCTGGAAAGTGCTTAGCCACATGTTTCTCCTGGCTCTATCTAGCTATTAATGGAGGTATAAGACCCTTACAAAATAAATTTTTTGACATGTTTCCAGGACATGTTGAAAGTTTTTTTTAATGACATTGCCCTTTTAAGCATGTGCTGTTAATACTCTATGTTATATGTACTGATATTACCTGTTTGGGAAGAACAGAATTCCCAGTGGAACAGGAATGGCCCTTTAAAGCGACTCTGTACCCACAATCTTCCCGCCCCAAACCGCTTGTTAATCCAAGATCTGTCCTGGGTTCCTTTCAGCAGGTGATGCAGTTATTGTCCTAAAGACCAATGTTTAAACTTGCAGCCCTGTGTCAGATTGGCGTGGCCTGGTGTGGCCTAGGCCTGCAACTAGGGATGGTACGAACCGAGTTCGGTTAGGGTTCGTACGAACCCGAACCCTCGGTAATGATTCCCGCCATAGGCTGTATCCCAGTTTTCCAGGCGTTCCTCCCACTGTATCCGCCCTCTCCACGGAGCGGGCAGACAGCGGGAATCTGCTGCCGAGCGTTCGGGTTCATATGAACCCGGACCTCGGCAGGTTCGGACCATTCCTACCTGCAACGCTTCATTTTCTTCCTCCCCCACGAATAAGGTTTCTCCTATTCATCACTTGCCTGAACACTGCACATGTGCCTTAATGATCCAACACATGCAATGAATGATCCAACACAAGCAATGAATAGGAGAAATCCTTCTAGGGGCATTTCTAATGATGAGGAGGGCAGGAAAAAATGACTGCAGTGTGATTTCAGCCTTATTATTTTAATGAATTAGTTATTTTGCGTTTTGGATACCTGTCATTACAGTCACGGGTGTTGGTCCATTATTCTACTTTAGGGTCCATTTACACAGAAAGATTATCTGACAGATTATCTGCCAAAGATTTGAAGCCAAAGCCTGGAATGGATTTGAAAAAAGGAAAAATTTCAGGCTTTCCTTTATGACTTGACCTGTTTATAGTCTCTTTCTGGCTTTGGCTTCAAATCTTTGGCAGATAATCTGTCAGATAATCTTTCTGTGTAAATGGACCCTATGTTGGACTAATTGGCCTTTGGGTGTGTCTTTATTTGAAAAGTTCACTGAATTTAATAGTAAGGACAGTGGAAAAAGAAAAACTGTGTGTGAACAACTAAAAAATAACGTCCTCTGTTTCCTAAAGAAGTCTGCAAATAATTGTCATGATCATTATTTTGATGTCAGCGCAAACAACGTCCGTTATTTAATACACTGCGTGCATTGGGCGGCCGTCATTCCATTGACTTCGATGCATTGCATTGAGGTCAATTTAATTGATGTAATAATGGACGTCATTTTAAAAAGAAAAAGTGGATGCCTTTTCTCTTTTTTTTTTTTTTTTTAACTTAGTATGAACATAGTTGAATAGTGAAACCTTTATATCTCTGGAACTGGGGGGTATAGAAAGAAGATAAAGTCATCTTTGGCATCAGGGCAATCAATGCTACAAGGTGATATAAGTACTTATTTGATATGCCAACATTATTTACAATGACTCTGAACTTTAGATGGACTTTTAAATTTTCTTTCTGACAGTATTGTGCAATTGATTTACCCAGAATATAATTTAGTGACATTTAACCTATGCCTTCTTTTTCTTTGGAGAACTTTGAAGTGGTACAACAGTCTCTTACATCATGATTCTCACTTACCACTTAAGGAAAACAGACAATACTTTCCTGGTGGCTGGTCCTAATCAGATCTCAGTGCTGAGTGTATGTTGATCCTCATGGGGATTGGGCAGTAAACCAGCTGTGAGGTGTAAGCTTGGACCTTTTTATTCATATTGTAGTGCTCATGAGGGGGCACATGGGGTTTGCTGTGGCTAAACGGGTCTTTTATTGGGTCTAGGTTGCATAGGTTTTTTGATGTGGTAAAAGAGAGATACTTCTCAGGGGCTGATATCACTGCTCAGTACAGCACATAGCAGCTAATAAGTTAGATACCATTGTGCCATTATTACACCAACAGACTATCTGACAGATTTGTAAAGCCAAAGCTAGGAATGGATTTGAAAAGAGGAGAAATCTCAGTTTTTACTTCATTACCTGTTGTCTGTTTATAGTCCATTCCTGGCTTTGGCTCCAAAAAATTTGTCAGATAATCTGCTGGTGTAATAGGGCTCTAAGAGTCAGTTTTACATGAATATATTTTACTCATTTCTTTTTGAATAAACCTCATATTATCTACTAAGGGCCACATAAGGCACTCAATATTCCTAGGCTAGCTGAATGTAATGTTCCCCATATAATACCATAGCATTTGACTATACACAGTTTTCCAGTATTGAAAGTGTTAATTGTTACACGTGGATTAAAACATGCAGGTTCGTGTCTGTTACGTAAGATAAGAAGAATAGAGCGTAACTATATTACAGTAACATTGCAACTATTTCTTGGAAAGCAACTCATGACTATATAAGAGATCATCCTATATATCATACAAGGGTGGTACAGCAAGGAGTTGGCTAAATAAACAATTTAAGTGTGAAATATTACCATATTTCTCATGAGGAATATGTACATTTACATGTTAGCCAGTGAGGCCTATACGCAGGGCGTGGTATATGGTGGTATTGTTTTAAGTCTGGTATGGCGGTATTATCTAGTCACAGTATGGTGGTATTGGTCAGTTCTGGTATGGTGGTGGTGATATCCAGTCACAGAAGGGAAGTATTGGTCAGATCTGGTATGGCAGTATTATCCAGTCACAGTATGGTGGTATTGGTCAGTTCTGGTATGGTGGTGGTGATATCCAGTCACAGAATGGAAGTATTGGTCAGATCTGGTATGGCAGTATTATCCAGTCACAGTATGGTGGTATTGGTCAGGTCTGATGTGGTGTTATCCAGTCACAGTATGGTGGTATTGGTCAGATCTGGTGTGGCAGTATTATCCAGTCACAGTATGGTGGTATTGTTCAGGTCTGATATGGCTGTGTTATCCAGTCACAGTATGGCGGTATTGGTCAGGTCTGGTATGGCAGTGTTATCCAGTCACAGTATGGTGGTATTGTTCAGGTCTGGTATGGCGGTGTTATCCAGTCACAGTACAGCGGTAATGTTCAGGTCTGGTATGGTGGTAGTAAATGTGTCGCCTGGTGCTATTACCTACCAATCTACCAATCCTGTGGTGAGAATTCCCTCAGACAATATGCAGACTGCTCTAATCATTGATTCAATATAGAAATTTGTTTCTGTTTTAAGCAGTTAAAACGCAATTCAGACAATGTTTCTACATGTAGAGAAATGCATGTGGCTGAAACCACGCTCCTATTTCCTCCCCAGTAGTCATGTACTGTTACCAGGATTATTGGCCATACGCCTATTGGTTACTGCATGAGAGTCTAGTGTCGGCGGCATGTGGTGTCGTACAGTAAATGTGGCAATACGGCCTAAGACTGATCACATATCAATATAATGTTCAGAAACTAGAAAATCATGATGCTAATTGGTGAGTGAAGATGGGCTGTCTTCAGGTTTAGTGCCTAGGGCAGCAGCAGCTGGTAATACGGCTCTGCCTATACAGCCTCAGCTTTGGTTCTCCAGGCATGATGGGAATTGTAGTCTTGTAACAGCTGGAGGGCCTGAGTTTGACACCTATGAGAACAACTAACAATCCGGGAATCCAGCTGTCCTGGGCTTTTTTGCTTGACACTCTGCCCCATGAAGAGGAGTCATGCCTCTGGTTTCTGGCCCTGTCACCACTATAGGCATTTGATTACCATGGTAATGGTGTGGGAGGGAGGAACTAAAAGTGACAGCTGTTTAGCAAATACATTTCACAACACCCTATTGCCTGGGCACTTGAGTGATACACACATTTGGCTTCTTGTTTTAAATTTCACTTATTCTTGGCATTGATGGCAATGTGTACCAGGCATGCAAGTTAGCTCTCCTCAAGAAGGAAGAACACTACTGCCACCTATAGGCAGTTGTCCTGTACTTCCAAGAGCTCAGAGCTCTGCAACATCTTTCCACAGGTGGGTGTCTTTGGTTTTGCTGACATCTGTAGTCATGGTTCACAGATCATATTGATATACTGGATAGCTACCTATAGTATTGGTAGCACTAGATAGACGGTTTCCTTCATTCTGGAGGGGAGGTCATTTTCCTAGGGAGAATTGCTCATAAAGGTGCCTTTACACCTTCAATAATCGGTCAAACCATGCACGTGAATGTTCCATATAGCAAAACGCTTTTGTGTTCTCTGTGGAGAGACAGCTAGCCGGCACTGCTTACTGAATCCTCTTGTATACATTGCTATGAACACGTAGATTGTGAAGTAAATATCAATAGAAGGTAGGCACAGGGGTGCGTAGAGAGAGAAGATGTATCATGAACAAATAGAGGAAAATCTTAATTGTAGCATAACAGGGAGGGGAAAAGGTGGCGTAATGCAAGTACAGACTTGTCACCTGGATCATCCGTTTTCCTCCCGTCTTTTGGCCAGGCTGGAGGAAGGGAGGAATTCTGAAACGGCTGTTCCAGGTAACGCACTGGCACCTGCACTACTCCACCTTTTCCCTTTTCCTGCAAGTTATGCTGCAATAAAGTTTGGAAGATGTCTGCCCGGTAAGTGCTAGATATTTCTCTATTTGTGTATAAAGTATTTAGTGGCCTAAGAATACCTATACTAGCTGGATGTCTATATCCGGTACCCTCAACCCTCCCGCCACCTCTGATATCATCACTAGACATAACATTTACCACACACTTGAACCAGCAGTGCCATCTACTGGATAACATACTGTACCTTTCTGAACAGTGGCATCATTACTGTATGTCTCCAATGTTGTGCAACCCTTTTTGTAAGTTTTTTTGGAATACTAATATACTTAAAAAAAATATATGTATACCATTGCGATAAACCAGAAGTTATTAAATAAATCAGGGTCATGACTATAATTTAAATTATATCCCTTGTAGCAGTTTACTGTTCCATATCAGTTTAGTCATTCTATTCTCTCTGAGGGTATGTTCACCCTGAGGAATCCACAAGAAATCGAATTGAAGAGTAAAGTTTTCTGCTTGAAATTCCTTGCCTATTCAGCTTTAGCAGAATAGGAGCAGAATTTGAGCAGAATTCAAGGGGAATTCGAGAGGTATGCAACCGGAATTCAAGCCTCATTGACTTTTGTAGGATTCCTTTAGCGGAATCCGCCCAAAGAATTCATATGTCAATTCATGAATAGCAGAACGCAGATCCCCGACGTAATTTTCCTGATGGAAATTCTGCCGTGTGCATAAATGGGCGCAAAGCCCATTATATACAATGGAAAATAACAAAACAAATAACACACTATGACCAACGACCAACTATGAGAGGTTTCTATAGCATCAGTGTTAGAAATCTCAATTTTATGGTATACCCCCACTCAGTTCACGGTTAATTGTAAATGTACAGTACTTTATTTTAAAATATTCTGTTTATTTCTTATATCCAACACTAAAGAGGTCAATGATAAAATGTAAATAGTAAATGTTGCCTGTGTGTGTTATTTTCTTAAGGGTCACTAAGAAACTCTCACCCCGAACAGTTGCCATGTTTGCCCCCCTTAAAACCATCTTTATCTGCACTATGAAAGTTTGTGAATATTCACATGATCAGTGTTCAGCTTACATGTTCTGCCATAAAAGGTTTATCCAGATTGCAGGAAAACTAACCAGCATCATTTCAATGCTTCATTCCCTGTTAATGCTATGGCTCCATGCATGCATTAACTGTGTTTATAGATGTCACATGACCATTCTTTATGTGATTGTTCTTAAATATAGGCTGCCTATTTTTAGGATTTCTATTTAGCAAGTTTCCATGAGATAAAAGTCATTCTAAAAGAACAGCAATTCTTCTGTCCTAAATGAATTGGCACTTCCTTTATTTTAAGTATGCCATCATTTTCTCAGGAAGTGCACAAGTAGAAAAAGAGGAAATCACTTTCTAAAGAAACCAGTTATGTACAGTATGTATAGCATAGATTCATTTATAGCAGCACATGTACATGACTGTATTATGGAACCTTGCCTGTTCTTTGGAATACAGGTCCAAAATAATGCACTAATACTATCAAACAGAGATTTCCATATTCCCACATAACAAATTGCTTAGATGTACTGGGACATTTACTTGATCAAAAACTGCATTGGTAAATCTTTTTGGTATTCAATAAGAGTTACTATTGTCTCTAATAGATGTGGATTGGTTCTGTACTGTAAGATAGTCCATGCCCCTATACATATTGTACTTTTAAAAAAGTAAATGTATTTCATTTTCACAGTTGTGCATTTTGCTGCAATACCAATGGACTTATTGGGAAATTAGACCCTGGAAAATGCCACTATGAAACACAAGTGAATTTCCAGTGCGTTTCTGCCATGTGTGGTGTAACCTAATATTTCAGAACACTTTCCTTACTTCACTTGTCTACTGCACGAAACTTGGTTGAATGCCATTATATCACCAGTAATAGAAAAGTGGCTGTGGCTCTGACTACCACTTGCCTGGCACCTTTTAGGTGCCTTTGCTGGTTTTCTAACATAAAATTTTCTGTGAAGAAAGACTGTCCTCAAAGAATTGTTTTATTCCACGTTCACATGCCAAGAAGCATTGTATGTCTTATTTTGGACTTCTTTTGCATATAGTAAACCATACCCACAGTCTAAGGAAGTGGAGGTTTATATGGAAAGAAACACAAACCGCTACTATACCATTATTTTGCCAGTGAGAGGTTTGAGTGAAAGATTTCCATAGCAGATTCTTAGTAAGTCAGCCAAGTTTCAGTGACTGCATGAAGATTTATGGAATAAAAGAGGAAGTGGTCATGTACTGTGAGAAATTTGTTATGGTCTAAAGGAGAAACCAGCTAAACTCATTGTGTGACAGGAGCTGGTAGATGGCCAAAAATGGTGTCTTGTGTAGTTACAGCTAATGCTGTTTCAGAACAGGTAGAAATGCTTGAAAACTGAGAGGGCTTGCCAGCTACTGGGAGCAGCAGATAAGCTGATATGGGGAAATGTGGGAACTGTATAGTAATGCATTGTCTGGTGGCCGCAGATAAGGACTATAGTATTCTAGGTATTTTCACTGGTTACTGGCTATATGAAAACTTTGTTGGAGTTTCCTAGCTGGTTGTATATTAGAAGAAGAAAGTTTTTATGAGTAACTTCTGCTAGGGTCCAAATACAATTATTTGGGGATTTTTTGAAAATGATAACTATGTATATTGCCGCCAGATATACATTTTTTATGTATTTTATGTACTGATGTTATATTGTTTAATAATAGCCTATTGATCATAATAAATGTGGTTCAATAGCCCTTGGAAGATATCAATGTGTTAAGTTTTTTTTTTAATTTTGAAAACTCATTTTTATTGTATCAGCAGAGCGATCATACAAACTAATTTTAATACATATAGGTGTCAAAGACCATACAAAACAGCTTAAAAACACTAAAAACCTGTTATAGCAGTAACACATGGCAGGCTCCCTGGTATAGGTAGTCTGCCTCACTCACTGGGTAAACATATGTCCCTACGAAGAGGCCCTAATAATAACCGTAATACCAATGTACAACTGTATCAGGCAAGCCAGACCTGTGGGAGGGAGTATAAAGTATCACCCCAATGTGGCTGAAGATACCCCATGGGTATTGTGTGGAACTTTGTCAGGAGTCAAATGGTTTCAGTTAGAAGCCCCTATTTATGGCCCTAATCATTTTTTTCCCTTTAAAAGTATTTTATTAGGCATAAATTACAAATAAAAATAACAAAAAGACAAAAGCATCGAGCTGACACAAGATGCAAAGCTTCACAGAGCATCTTACATTGTTATAATATTAGCCCACAATGGGCTTCTTCAGCTATTGGCAATATCCAGAGAACGTTATCTAGAAAAATGACTCCCCATTGGGATAACACACTTTAATCCTGTTAATCCTGTTATAGCCCATTTTTATTTTAGTTTGAATTATAGTTATGAGGTAAAAGAGGCACTGTAAAGCATATTATTTTAGAAGTATATGGTAGTGGCATTGTATTGCATTAGTATTTATTTGTCAGTGATATTTGGCTTATGATTTACACTATTTGAAGACCATATTGTATGGTACTTTCAATTTAGCACTATTTGTTCTGGTTATTTTTACACTGTGGGACATTATACCATACCAGAATGGGATAGAGATTGGGTGTTGACACATAAGGCTTTATCTGATGTAAACCACTACATCATTTTAACCATTAATCACCATTAACCTGCATTTGATATAACAAAGGGGTACTCCAGAGAAAAACAATTATTTTCAAATTAGCTGGTGTCATAAAGTAATTAAAATTACTTCTGTTTAAAAAGTATTCCAGTATTTATCGGCTGCTGTATGCCCTGCAGGAAGTGGTGTATTATTTCCAGTCTCATACAGTGCTCTCTGCTGCCACCTCTGTCTATGACAGGAACTGTTAAGAGCAGTAGGAAATCCCCATAGAAAACCTCCCTGCTTTGGACAGTTCCTGATACAGACAGAGGTGGCAGCAGAGATGTTCTTACCTCATTTAAACCAGAGGTTTGGGCCTTAATTAAAATGAAAGTTCTTTGCAGTGAGGAGATTTGTATGTGTAACTAACACATACTGGCTTGTACCACTGTAGCACTGTACCAACTGTGAAAGCATAAGACCTTGTTCCCACTTCTGTGTTTCAAAACCCCCCCATGGCAGCAGACCCAATTTAATGCTGGGAGTGGGGAAACTGTATGACACAGCAATGCAGCTGCTTCATATTCACAGTTTTCTCACTCCCAGCATCATATTGGAGATGCTGCCACTACAGGCCTTCCACATCTGAATTGTCCATGACAAACTGAATGTCCGAATAAGGCCTTAGTTTGTGTACTAAAGAAATAAAAGTGGGTGAGCTGAGCAGAAGCGGCGTGGCCTCCAGCAGCTTTTCAGATCAACTATTGATTACATAAGAAATTGCCAAAAATTATGCCTGAAATTAGCTTCTTTATGGCTCTGAAGCATATTAAACCAGAACTCTTTTCATATAGTAAGAAGTGCAGATCGTTTTAATACAGATCACGAATCTGAAACAAAACAAGCAATATTGCCCTGGCGCACTGTGTTCTTATAGTAAATTTGCTCTTATTTTAGCACTTAGATGTTCCAAATACTCATCCTCTATGGGTGTTATTCCAGTAAAAGGCTACATTTGACTCATTGCTGCCTGCAGGATCTGGTTACTGCCAGTTCTGTGTATGAATATGGAGAGAAGCTGCTGCAGGCGAGCCAGGCTGTATAGTTTAGTGAGCCAGACTGTGGAATAATGAGTTTATAAAACAAACCCAGCAATCAACATAATAATGTAATAAAAGAAAGAGAATAAAAGCAAAGTGTAATAACAAAACATTGTACTGAGTGCACAACAAGGATGCTTAGAAAGCATATCATTGTATTGTAGTTATGAACCAAGAGCTGCATTTGGGGAGATGGGGAGTTCAAAACTCTTCCTTTCTTGTGAGGATGGTCTCTAGATATAAGGTAAAGTTGGATTACTTATTTAGACCCCTTTCTTTTTATTCAACTCATTATCTTTGGACTGTTTTTTTTTCAGATTTTATTTTCTCCAGCATATAATAATAAAAATAAATAAATAAACCTAGTCAAATTTCCGACACTTCCATTTTGACCAGCCCCCCCATTGATGGATTTACCCACACTTATCTGCTATACTTAGCTATCTATGAAGGTCCCATAAGAGTGAATGAAGTGGTAAACCCATTCACCTCCAATCTTTTGATAGATGGTGGGTCTCAATAGTATGGTTATGAATGTTATGTTATGAATGCCATTACTTTCATGCTTAGCCACATCATGATTGCCCCCAGTGCCTTCTGGCTTTCCTGCTGGCCTTGATTGATAGTTCTTTCCCAATAACCGAGCAGAAAGAGATGTTATAATAAAGGTTGAAAGGCAGGGATAAGCCACCAGTGGTCATCCCTATGACTCGTAGTTTAGGCTGGGTTCACACTATGTATATTTCAGTCAGTATTGTGGTCCTCATATTGCAACCAAAACCAGGAGTGGATTGAAAACACAGAAAAGATCTGTTCACACAATGTTGAAATTGAGTGGATGGCCGCCATTTAATAGCAAATATTTGCTGTTATTTTAAAACAACGGCTGATATATTGAAATAATGTCCGTTATTTACTGTTATATGGCAGCCATCCACTCAATTTCACCATTGTGTGAACAGTTCCTTTCTGTGTTTTTAATCCACTCCTGCTTTTGGTTGCAATATGATGACCACACTGAAATATACGTAGTGTGAACCCAGCCTTAAGCAGTATAAAAATAATGACTGATTCGCATGAACATTTTGGAGCTGCATTTTTACTCAACTGGATCAAACCCCTCAGTAACTTCTCACTCTTGATGGTTGGTCGATGGAATGTGCATCAAAAGGGTAGTTCAGCAGTCTAGAGTCCAAGAGATGTTTTTTTATGGGGATTTGCTACTGCTCTGGACAGTTCCTGTTACAGACATAGGTGGCAGCAAGGAGCACTGTGTCAGACTGGAAAGAATGCACTGCTTCCTGCAGGACATACAGCAGCTGTTAAGTACTGGAAGACTTGAAATTGTTTAATAGAAGCAAATTACAAATCTCTGGCATTTTCTCACACCAGTTGATTCGAAAGATTTTTTTTTTTTGGCTAGGTTCACACACAGTATTTTTGATCAGTATTTTGGTCAGTATTTTTCAACCAAAACCAGGAGTGGATTGAAAACACAGAAATGTTCACACACTGTTGAAATTTAGTGGATTGCCGACATTTAAGGCTCCGTTCCCACTGAGCAAAGGTAGCGGAATTCCGCGACGGAATTGTCCGCCGCGGAATGCTGTTAGCCTCCCGCTCATAATGGGACTCTATGGGAGGCGCTCGCTCCTGCCCTGTCCGCGCTGAAGAATGAACATGTTCATTCTTCAGCGCGTACAGAGCAGCAGCAATTCCGCTAGCTTTGCTCAGTGGGAACGGGGCCTAATGGTAAATAATTGCAGTTGTTTTAAAACAACAGCTGGTGTTATGAAATAACTGTTTTTTTTTCCATAGGCTTCTCTTTTGATAATACATGTAGAAAATAACACTTAATAAAAAACGTCAACAAAAAAGCCATAAAAACCGCATCTTGCATTTTCAGTTGCCAGAAAAGAACACTGTGTGAAGGATAAACAGCTAAGTTAGTGAAGTTACTATCTAATCATGTCTTAGCCTGGAACTTTACAATAAATTTTGGTTTAGTGAGAAGTGCTCCCTGTGCCACATGTCACATAAGAGTAATGAGGTGTATATTACACAAGGAAGATTTGGCGTCCCTCACCCCACTGTATTGTGTTATCTTTTGGATGTACACATAATGACAAATCTTAGGTCAATCTTGCGAAAAGTTAAACTGATGAAAATAAATGTCTGGTTACCATGGATTGTGTCTTATTTGTTCAGTTTCTTTCACAATAAGCTTTAACTTTCTGCTGAATTCCTTTACTGTACAATTGGATTTGTAGGTCATATGAACAAATGCAGTATCAAGAGGGAATATAGCGCTTCAAGGTTCACTATGGCAGGGTTATGTGAGATACAGGACCCGATGGCGTAACAAACTGCACTTAGAACTGATGTCAGACATTAACATTCCACTTGTCACTTGAGACAAAAGCATGGTCTTGGACAGTCAAAAATATTGCAAAATGATAATGAATTAAAGAGGACAATGTAATATAGTATGCCATGCCCAGGCCTTCTTTATGGTGGAGTTTACATATTTTCTCTGTTACAGATAACATTTTAGATGGTTTCCCATGAATGTGAGATGAATCTACTGTAATGTTATACCAAATGCTATAGTAGCATTTGTATTTTGCATATGGAAAATAGGCTCACAGAACCAACAATTTCCAAAGAAATCTGCCCTAGCGTATTATAAGTGCTGGGTGCACAGCAATGGTGCTAAGATTTTACTGTAATGTTTCACTAAGGGCTATAGCAGTGCAATTATTAGAACTGCCTTTGGGTTGTAAGCATAAAGGCCCTATTCCACCAAAAGATCTGACGACAGATTATCTGCCAAAGATTTGAAGCCAAACCCAGGAGTGGATTTGAAAAGAGGTGAAATCCAGTCTTTCCTTTATGACCTGTTCTCTGGTTATAGTCTGTTCCTGGGTTTGGCTTCAAATCTTTGGCAGATAATCTGTCGTCAGATCTGTTGGTGTAATAGGGCCTTTAGTCTGTAGTTATAAGAAGTACAAGGTTTGCAGCTGCCTTGGGCCCCTCAGCCACATAGGAAGGCAGCATTATTGTAAATGGCATTGGATAGATTAGGGTCCTATCAAATATTTTGAATGGTGGAATAAAAGCTACAAATTAAAGGGGTACTGCAGGTGGGAGACATTTTTTTCATCCACCTATTTCTCCGGGGAATGGGTAGATGAAGACAATGACATCCACTTACCTCCCCAGCTCCTGCGCTGGGGCCTGCCTCACGCTGTTCTGATCCCTGAACAGACCCGCTCTGCTATTCAGCGGCTGTAGCGGAGTCCCACCTCTGCTGCTGAATGGCTAAGCAGGCCTGTTTAAGCTCCTTCTTAAAGCATAACTGTCATTTCAGGGTCATTTTTTTGAAAACATTAAATATCAACAGTTCAAGCGATTTTAAGAAACTTTGTAATAGGTTTTATAAACCAAAAGAGTTTCCTTCTGGACTGAAAAAGCAATCTCCCAGCCTCCCCCCTCACTGCAGAAGCAGCAGGATTTCTGTGTCCATTATGTGGCTATGGAGAGGGGAGGGGCTGTTAGGAGTGACTGAGCACGGAGCAGTCCTGCAAAGCACAACACCCTGCAATCTTCTCTCAGTAAGTTCATAGATAAGCACTGACCTTTCTGACCCCAGAATCCTGCGTTTTAGCTGCCCAGACAGTATACAAACAGCTGACCTTCATGTCACCTCTTCCTGCTCCCTCATCTCCCTCGGCCCCTCCCCCCTCCATAAGGATAGAATGGAGAGAGCAGAGCCCGTCTTCACTGGCTTCTCTGTAATGAAGACGTGTTTGCCTGATAATGCACAGATAAGAAGTCAGGGGGGGGGGGGAGGCTGGGAGATTGCTTCTTGAGTACAGAAGGAGGCTTTTTTGGCTGATAAAACCTATTACAGAGTTTCTTAAAGTTGCTTATACTACTGATTTCTGCAATAAAAAAAAAATATGACAGTTACGCTTTAAGTTCCCTCTGAGATGTGAGCGGCTGGAAACCAGCGGACTGGAACAGTGTGACGCGGACCCCAGTGCTAGAGCTGTGGAGGTAAGTGGATGTCATTCTCTTCATCCACTGTTTTCCCTGGTAAAAAATTGCTCCCCCCTAGAGAACCCCTTTAAGCCTCTGGCTATAGGCTCAAATCTTACATATATGTATAACGCATACATGTATAAATTATAGCTTTTTATTTATTTTCCCATGGTTTCAGCCCTTGAGTGTTGTGTGTGTGTTTGATACTGAGGTTAAAATTGTTGTAGTTGAAGTTATGATGGAAAATAATGGGATCTTCTTCTAAAAATGTGCTGGTTGACATATATGTTTTGTAGCACATATATTATGTGTTTTAGACACTTTTTTGCCTCACTTAAAGGAATGTGTACATAATGATGTATTGTTTATATAATGTTTTTATTTCAACCATATATTTTAAAGTCTTTTTGGAAACATTTTTTCTAATTTTTCATTTTTCTATCTACATTACAAAATAATCTTGAATGAATCCTAATGAAATCTTGCAGTTTTCATTCTGAACACTGAAACTGAGCTGAGACTTCCTGTTCTGTCTGCTGTAAACTGATCTGTACAGCATTGCTGCGACATCTGACACCAGTAGATAAAGGATACATAGGTAGCCCCTGTGTAATGACCTCTTCACACGTCACAGAGCATGCTTAGTAATGTTTCATATTCATCTCAAGGAGACAGACTCTGTCAATTGTCATCTATGTCCATGAGTCTTGCTGTAAAGCATGTCACTTAATGCTGTTATGAACATCTCGGCAAGATGGCAGCCACCATAACAATGTATAACAAATAAAAAAAATTACAAAATAGAAACAGATTGGAATAAAAGAACAATTTTTAATATCTGACTATTACTATCAGTAAAAGAAAGTTTAGGTGATACATTCCTTTTAAATGGGTTTTCCACAATGCAGAAGACAGGCATTTCTTTTTTATTATTTAAATAAATCCAAAGTTAAATGCCAATTTCTTTATATATCTTTTTAGTATTTGGAGATTTTTTTTTTATTTTGCAGAAGTTCAAACCCCTGCCTAAACAGAGAGTTAAAGGAAATGTATTGCCTAGATATAGTTCTAATAATTAGAGCCATTCATTTACTAAAGTATGTTATTTTTTTCTAATCAGTTTGTAATTTTCTTTATTTTATCTTTTTGTGCATTATGGGCCAACTATATTGCCTTAGCTATTTTAACTACATTTACAGATATTGTATACAGCGAGCTCCATGGCCGCAGACAACAATAGACAGAACCTGTCCAATTGACATATATAGGAAATGTTACTGGGTATACGATGTGACCTTTGAAGAAGTCACTTCATAGTGAGGGGAATGGCAGAACTGTGAGCTTCAGCTTTTGCCTCCTTTATCTTCTGGTTTTAGCTTTTGCTGTGCTCATGTACAGATTGTAAGGGAGATTTATCTAACATGGTGTAAAGTGAAACTGGCTCAGTTGCCCCTAGCAACCAATCAGATTTCACTTTTCATTCCTCACAGACTCTTTGGAAAATGAAAGGTGGAATCTGATTGGTTGCTAGGGGCAACTGAGCCAGTTTCACTTTACACCATGTTTGATAAATCTCCCCTTTACCTATATTTTAAAATATAGGTAGTTAAATGGAAAATGTGAAATCCCCACTAAAATTCTTTAAAAATATGTTAAACATGAAGGCCCATAAATAATTTAATCATTGGGGGGGTCTGAGTGTTCAGACCGGAACTGATTAGGGGAATAAGCTAGGAGACGACTGCACACAGCGCATTCACTCCTGGCTCCGTAGAACTGTGAACAGCCCCTCTTCCTGACTGTCCAGTCTTTCACAAAGTAATAATAAGTGGTCTCTGAATTGAATCTAAAGTCAGAAATGTGCGCATTCTGGCAGTAAGACAAATGACTGATTACTAAATTTGGAAATGTTATTTACATTCAGTTCATAGTAATCTTGTAAACCTAAGTTATTTTTCTGAAAATGTTATCTTTTTAAAATGTAGGTGATGAAACCATGTGAAATGTATACTTTTTCAATTTTGCTATTTGCCATTTGTATTTTTCCATTTATACTGTACGGGTTTCATACAATATTGTTTTACTAGATTAATGAAATCCATACAATTTCTGAGGAAACGGCGCAGGGTCATGTTTACTATCTGAGAGGGGTAATATAACCCAACATCACTCATATGTGTATAAAAATGTTGGAAAAATCATTAACTCACTAGAATGCATCGATCAATGTAATAAAAGCTGTGTTTTTCTTGGTAAAACTACAGCTTGCCATTTGTCTTGTGAAGGAACTCCTGCTTCTTTCAACACATTTATACTTGTGCTTTCTTTATATGTATAGTTCTTTAATTGTATATAAGAGAAATAGCAATAACTACTTTATTCCTATTTATGTTATTCACATTATGTTATATGAAATTAAGAATTTTAGACTGGGGTCACAATTTTTATGGAGACTCCATTTACAGAAATTGTTAGAAATTCAGTCGTATTTGACAGCAAGAATAATGCAGCCCACTATGTTATTCTTGCCATTAAATTTATGGAAACCAAGATGGGTCTGGACCAAGTATAATATTGTGGCTTCTGATATGAATGAAGCCACAAGGCAGATGTGAATGTATGCTAATATTTTATCCATCAGTCTATACCTATTTTCAATATTGCAATGTTAAAGGGAACCAATCACTACTATAATGCATATAACACTGTTAGCAGCTCCTAATAGAGTTTTCTTGCCATACTTGGTGTGCCATCTTCCTAGGGAGTATATAGAAGAAAACATTATTTTATTCCTACACGCAGAGATGAAAAAGTCATCTGGGCGGAGCCGGTCCGTAACTAGTAATGCCTCACTGTCTGGCAATGCGCTCTGCAGGGATGATTGACAGGCAAAGAGTCTTCTAACAGACCTCTTTTCTTGTCAATCATCCCTGCAGACCCTGCTGACAGGCAGAGATCCATGACTAGTTACAACCTCACCCTCTGCAGCGTACACCAGAATAAAACAACTTTTTTTCCCTGTATACCCTTTAGGAGGATGGCACACCAAGTATGGTAAGAAAACACTTTAGCAGCTCAATTAGCTGCTAACAGCATTATAAGTGTTAAAGTAGGGATTTGTTCTTTTTAACGTACATCTTCCTTTCTTTCTTTCTTTCTTTCTTTCTAGGTGAAGTTGAGCTACATTTATATAGCATTATTATCGCCTTGCTATACAGTACAGTCTTGCGGTTTTACTAATGCATACTTTGGTTGCCATAAAACCCTATAGTAAACAAAGTTTGGATCATTAGAAGAGAGAAGTTATTATACAGCTGTGGTTCTACCATTATCACAGCAGTATGCTTTATGTAAAATTCCAGATCACAGGGGTTACCCTGCAGGATTAAAGTAAAAAAAAAAAAAAACTGGGACAGATTGGGTAAACAATTTAATAAAAGTTAAGGCCCCATTACACCAACAGTATATACAAATAGGTAGGCACCACCTACAATATATCCAGAGTGCCAGTCCCTTCCAGATCCAAACCAACCATATGTGTGTACCAAAAGAAATTGATCTGGAAAAATTGGGTCTGCACATCCAAAATGTAATCAATATCCTTTATTTAGATTAAATCAAAAACACACAGAAAAAAACAATTTAAAACCACTTAAAAACATGGAAAATCCTTTTACTGGCCACAATACGGCACAGTAAACCACCGATCCACCCCACATGATGATACAGAGACAGCAGCAATATGAAAATTG
The DNA here is from genome assembly GCF_027789765.1 of Dendropsophus ebraccatus. Taxonomy (NCBI): domain Eukaryota; kingdom Metazoa; phylum Chordata; class Amphibia; order Anura; family Hylidae; genus Dendropsophus; species Dendropsophus ebraccatus. The sequence goes on from NC_091460.1 coordinate 75,036,735, forward strand.
TATATGAAAGTGATATAAAGTGCTTAAATAGGAATGTAAACTATCTAACCCTATCACTAAGTGCCACTAAGTGCAAGTGCATGTGCCAATATAAGAAAAACAATAACCTGAAAAAAGATCAACAGATCTGACGACAGATTAACTGCCAAAGATTTGAAGCCAAACCCAGGAACAGACTATAAACAGAAAACAGGTCATAAAGGAAAGACTGGATTTCTCCTCTTTTCAAATCCATTCCTGGGTTTGGCTTTAAATCTTTGGCAGATAATCTGTCGTCAGATCTGTTGGTGTAATAGGGCCTACTACTTGACTTGCAAAAGGTCCTATTACACGACGCAATTATATGCCCAACCAGGCAGAATCAGACAAATTGTTGTCCTTTAGGCTCGGTTTACACGTTGTAAGAGTGCGGCTGTATGTGCGGCTGTAATTGTGCGGCGGTATTTTTGATGGTTCGTGTGTATGCTGGGAAGTATAGGATATGCGGCTGCACAGTGCACACTATCTCTGAATCTACGGCCCTATCGTAAACGGACCCGTAAAAAATGAACAAGACCATTGTTTGCGGCTGGACATGCGGCCGTGGATTGACAGGCGGTCCGTACGGAGTACTTCAAAAATAGCCGGCAATGATGCCGAATGCCGATGCCTCTAATAGTTAATATATTAAATTAATCAAAGACATTTTATTTGTAATCAAGACACTTTCGTTGATCAATAATTTATTTCTAACGAATCCATCATTTTGCAATTAAATATACTGTTAAAAAAAATAGATATATAAATAAATGTATATTTATCTATATATTTATTTTTTGACAGTATATTGAATTGCACAATGATGGATTCGTTAGAATTAAATTATTGACCAACGAAACTGAATTTATTTCCAAGAAAATGTGTTTTCTTAATTAAATATTAATTAGTACAGGAAGCTCTATAAGCCGGTAATTCATATGCCGGCAATAGAGCATTCTGTACTAATCATCACTTTACTTTAATGAAAACATCAAATGTTTCTTCTAATTATGTTATGACAATAACATTATTAGAAGAAACATTTAGAATTATATGTGCGCTCAGCTGATTGGCTGTTCGGCTGAGCGCACATATAATTAGCCGGTCCGTAGTACAGTGACTTCATTGTGCTGCGGACCAGCGAAGAGGACACATCGGGGTGAGTATAGAGCTCTCCCCACCCCCTCCCCGGCACTGCACCCCTCCCAGCAAGGAAGGGGGGGTCAGTTAACCCCTTCCTTGCTGGGATGGGTGCAGTCTGACATCAGTCTGGCCCCCCGGGGGTTAAGGGGGATGCAATACATCCTCCCTTAACCCCTTGGGGGTCAGACTGTAAGCAGCGATCTGTAAAGATGCTGCATACTGTAAGGAGCACAACACCGCTCACAATGATGGGTGTTGTGCTCCTGTTTGTGTTTTTTTTGTGTGTTTCTCCCTTTTTGTTTTTCAGATATCGGTATCCTGGGGATTATGTCGGATTCCATGGACTACGTCGATGACCAGCGGTTGTTCTTTGAATTTTTTAAATAAAATGGTCAATGAGGGGTGTGGGGGTGTTTTTATTTGAATAAAAAATTTTTTAAACTTGTGTCTTGTCTTTATTTCTTTACTTTTTAGACTTAGTAGTGGAAGCCGTCTAATAGACGGAATCCATTACTAAGTTGGGGCCTAGTGTTAGCCGGTATAAAATGGCTAACACTAACCCCCTATTATTACCCCAGTACCCAATGCCACCAGGGGTACTGGGAAGAGCCGGGTGCCAGTGGTCCCGGAGCGTCAAAATTGGCGCTCCTGGACCGGGCGGCAGCAGGCTGGTAATATTTAGGCTGGGGAGGGCCTAAACCAATGGCTCTTCCCACCCTGGTGTTACCAGGCTGCTGTCGTTTGGTTTTTAACCCGGCTGGTTATAAAAAAAGGGGGGACCCTATGCGGTTTTTTTTTTTAAAATAAATAAATAATTAAAAAAAAACGCATAGGGTCCCCCCTATTTTTATAACCAGCTGGGTTAAAAACCAAACGACAGCAGCCTGGTAACACCAGGGTGGGAAGAGCCATTGGTTTAGGCCCTCCCCAGCCTAAATCTTACCAGCCTGCTGCCGCCCGGTCCAGGAGCGCCAATTTTGACGCTCCGGGACCACTGGCACCCGGCTCTTCCCAGTACCCCTGGTGGCTCTGGGTACTGGGGTAATAATAGGGGGTTAGTGTTAGCCATTTTATACCGGCTAACACTAGGCCCCAACTTAGTAATGGATTCCGTCTATTAGACGGCTTCCACTACTAAGTCTAAAAAGTAAAGAAATAAAGACAAGACACAAGTTTAAAAAATTTTTTATTCAAATAAAAACACCTCCACACCCCTCATTGACCATTTTATTTAAAAAATTCAAAGAACAACCGCTGGTCATCGACGTAGTCCATGGAATCCGACGTAATCCCCAGGATACCGATATCTGAAAAACAAAAATGGAGAAACACACAAAAAAAAACACAAACAGGAGCACAACACCCATCATTGTGAGCGGTGTTGTGCTCCTTACAGTATGCAGCATCTTTACAGATGGCTGCTTACAGTCTGACCCCCAAGGGGTTAAGGGAGGATGTATTGCATCCCCCTTAACCCCCGGGGGGCCAGACTGATGTCAGACTGCACCCATCCCAGCAAGGAAGGGGTTAACTGACCCCCCTTCCTTGCTGGGAGGGGTGCAGTGCTGGGGAGGGATTGGGGAGAGCTCTATACTCACCCCGATGTGTCCTCTTCACTGGTCCGCAGCACAATGAAGTCACTGTTCATTATATGTGCGCTCAGCCGAACAGCCAATCAGCTGAGCGCACATATAATTCTAAATGTTTCTTCTAATAATGTTATTGTCACAACATAATTAGAAGAAACATTTGATGTTTTGAGTAAAGTAAAGTGATGATTAGTACAGAATGCTCTATTGCCGGGAATATGAATTACCGGCTTATAGAGCTTCCTGTACTAATTAATATTTAATTAAGAAAACACATTTTCGTTTAAATAAATACAGTTTCTTTGTTCAATAATTTAATTCTAACGAATCCATCATTGTGCAATTCAATATACTGTCAAAAAATAAATATATATATAAATATACATTTATTTATATATATATATATATATTTATTTTAACAGTATATTTAATTGCAAAATGATGGAATCGTTTACATTTAATTATTGAACAATAAAAGGGACTTTATTAGACAGAAAATGTGTTTTATTAATTCAATATATTAACCATGAGAGACATCGGCTATAGTGCAGAGGATCGCAAACCCCGGTAATAGCAATTCATGTAAACTGTTTCCCTGCTTTCCCAGATGCATCCAGAGGTGTTTGCATCACTTTCTTAACATTTTATTTGTTATTTTTAGTTGAACCAGATTTCCAAGTAAATGACCGTATGTTTTGAGCCGCATGTCTATTTTTTCCCACGGCAGTAGTTTCACCCGCACATTTACAGCCGCATAAAAAATACAGCCGCACAGTTACAGCGTGTGAACCCAGCCTTGGCATGTTAAAAAAAATCATTATTCGCCGGCAACTGATTAAAGTATCCTCTTCTTCATTGAACATACCTGTTACTGAAGCTTCTACACCCATCTCTGAAGTGACAGGCTGTTCACTTAATCACTGGTGGTGGCTGTGTCCCTTCTCAGACAATGATTGGCTGAGCAGCCTGTCTTTTCAGAGACTGGTTTAGAAACTTCATAGATAACTCTGGTCATCAGGAAACAGGCAGGAGGACATCAGGGGCATGGAGAGGTAAGTATACTTTTACTTTTTGCATACAGCAAGGGCTCCACGGACATCGCTAACTATGCCCGTGCACCCCTTGCTGCATGATCATCAAGCCATTTAATAGCCTCTGTAAGTGAGTGTCAGTCTACATCGGCCCTCACTTACTATGTTAATCTGAAAGTAATGTTTCCCTAATTCCCCACTGCTGATATTCGATGTTGCCCAGGTACCTCCTGATCTCTATCTTCTGCTTCCCATCTGGAGTAAATGCCTGCTCAGCCAATCATTGGTCACCTCTGCAACAGGAAAGTGGGAAGTTGTGTACACCCTTTTTTTTCCACTTTTTTTTTTTTTTTTACCTTTTTTGCCATTCAACCATTTTAACTTAAGCAACCTGTAGTCTGAAGCTGATACCAAATTCTAACACTTTATGTACATATCTATTTTACTATTAATTTGTACTATTTTCCATGTCGTTTTTGAAACTGTGTAAGAATGGAAATTTTTATGTATTGTGAAGTCTGCCGTGTATGCCATGAATATTTTTGTCATTCATTTTGCCTAGATTTATAGAAATTCAGTATTAAGACTAGGTTAATGTTCAGTAATTTCTTGACAGTTTCTTTATTGGCAAAAGCCATTTTTTAAGCAGTCCTTATATAATGTCTTTAGGCATTTCTCCCTCACTTGGGGGATATGACTGTACGTCTCCTAGTGCCTCAGACTTGCATAGCGTCTTATAAAAACAACCAGTTGACAAGCGTTTTGTTTTATGTCAGGCTCTTGTTGTTTTAAACGACCCTTTGTTCTTTTTATGGAACACAAATATTTTTTTGAAAACCACAAAATATTTGGCTGTTATTTCAGATCTTTCAAAAATATCAGCAGTATGCCTAATAAAATGGATTTTTTCCTAATATATGAGACCACATTATTAGTGTGTGGGACATTTGTGAGATGTGGAGGGACATTGTAATTGTGTAATTTGGGATAAAATATTACACCCAAGCTAGGGGTATTTTCAGGTCATGCGTCTTAAAATATTTAAAAATACAAACTATTTTTCTGTGTTAATTCTTTGCTTTAAAAAGTATCATGTTTCTAAGATTCCATTTTCCAGCGCAGTCTTACTCCATGTCATCCATTTATATACTATGCCAATAACTGCCAGTTTTACATGAAATCATATTACTTCATGTTGTTTTATAGGCTGATTTCATTTAATATTAGTCACTTTCTCCCTGGTTTTATATTTACTAGTTAGAACAATTTGTTTTATTTCATAATAATTTAGGTTATATTAGTTATATTAGGTTTTTACACACTGTAGATTTAAGGCCCTATTACACGGGACGATTCAGAGGAGCAGGCGAGCGCCGACCTCAGAACTTGCTTGCTCCTCGTTCCCCACTCGGGGTAAGTGTGTGTTTGTTTGGGTCGGGGGGGGGGGAGCTGCAAAAGACAGCTGTTTTTCCCCCATCTGTTCACATTTTGTTATATGCTGTATTTACTTTGTTTAGTTTACTGTGTAAGCCTAGCCTTATTGCAGATTTTCCCCCATTGACTCCAATGGCAGATTTTGCTATACAATCATAGTAGATTCACAATAAAATCTGCTAATGCCAGTTTTGAATGTAGTGATATATATTTCTTAACTCATTTGACAAATCCAGGTGTATGCCTCGCGAAACAAATTTTCAATTGTTTCGATCATCTCTGATCCCATTCTTACAAAAAAGTATGTAAATGCATACATATTAAAGTCACACTGCAATGGGGCTTCCTGCTGGGATACTTATAGATAAAACTTTGTTGTCATCTAGTAATTGAAATGTATGAATTTGAAAACATTTTCTCTCGAAAACATAGAGGAGAATACATTGCCTAAGAAAGGCACCTTATGGTGGCACATGGAAGGGACTTCTGTAGAGTGTATTCCTTTTGCAAGCAGAGTTCATTGTTTTTATTCTTATTGTCACCAATATTACTTGTTGTGAAGCTGACATTCAGTTAGGTTTTAAGCCTAATGTTCAGTCATACATCACACATTTGGTATTAACACAGATTTAGATTTCTTTGCAGATAATCATAGATTAGTATTTATTTGTGTGAATTTATTCAGTTCTGTGTTTGTATGATTTTCTAGATCATAGTTGTATGTAATGTAGCTATTAGCTTGTATTTGTTCTCTTTAGATATTATTATGAATAATTTTATCTTGCCCATTAAAGTGTATAGCAACATAACAGGTACAGTATATATACATGACTACTATTAGCATCCCTACATTACTACTGCACTGGGACCAATAAAAAGGTCAACAGATAAATGTTTGATACATGTCATTAACCCCTTAAGGACAGAGCCTGAAATGGCCTTAATGACAGAGACAAATTTTATGAATATGACCAGTGTCACTTTAGTCATTAATAACTTCGGGATGCTTTTACCTATCCGGCTGATTCTGAGATTGTTTTCTCGTGACATATTGTACTTTACATTTCTGGTAAATTGGAGTCGATAATCATAACAAATCTTTATGAAAAAAACCCAAATAATGTGAAAAAATGTGAAAAACTGCATTTTTCCAACTTTGAAACTTTTTTGCGTATACAGAAAGTGGTTATACCACATAAATTATATATTAAATAGCATTAGCAACATGTCTACTTTATGTTGGCGGCATTTATTAAACGATCTTTAATTTTTTTTAGACAATAGGAAGCTTAAAACATTAGCAGCAAATTTCCAAATTTTCAGTAAAATTTCAAAATCAGATATTTTTAGGGACCTGTTCAGGTTTAAAGTGTATTTGAGGGGCCTGTATGTTAGAAAGCCCCACAAAGCACCCCATTTCAGAAACTGCACCCCCCACACTCTGCAAAAGCATATCCAGAAAGTGTTTTAACCCTTTAGGGGAGTCACAGAAATAAAAGCTAAGTGTGTAAGAAATTTTAAAATTTTAATTTTCTGTGCAGAGATTTTATTGTAATCCAATATTTTTCATAATTATAAACCTATTACCAGAGAAATGCACCCCAATAATTATTGCCCCGTTTCTGCAGTTTATAGAAATACCCCATATGTGGCCCTATTGCGCTATTTGACGCAACCACAAGCCTCAGATACAAAGGAGCGCCTAGTGAATTTCAACGCCTCCGTTATATTTGGTCATTTCTGACTGTACCACTTCAGGTTGGCAGAGGCTCTGGGGTGCCAAAACCTAAAAAACACCCCTAAAGGGACACCATTTAGAAAACTACACCCCTCAAGGAATGTAACAAGGGGTGCGGTGAGCATTTGGACCCCACAGGTGCTTCACAGATTTTCCGAACAATATGGCGTGAAAAAAGAAAAATTTATTTTTTACACTAAAACGTTGTTCTAGCCTTCAATTTTTCATTTTCTTAAAGGGATAAGAGGAAAAAAAAGACACAAAATGTGTAGCGCAGTTTCTCCCGAGTACGGAAATACCCCACATGTGGCGATAAAGTGCCAAGGGGGCGCAGGACGAGCCTCCAAAGGGAAGGAGCGCCAATTGGCTTTTGGAAGCTGAATTTCACTGGAAAGGATTTCAAGGGCCATGTCGCATTTACAGAGCCCTCGTGCTGCCAAGACACTGGAAACCCCCCACAAGTGACCCCATTCTGGAAACTACACCCCTCAAGGAATCTAACAAGGGGCACAGTGAGCATATGGACCCCACTGGTGACGGGCACAAATGTGGAACAATGTGACGTAAAAGTAAAAAATTTCATTTTTTCACTTTCATGGCACAAATGTGCCCGTCATCAAGGGGTCCATATCCTCACTGCACCCCTTGTTAGATTCCTTGAGGGGTGCAGTTTCCAGAATGGGGTCACTTGTGGGGGGTTTCCAGTGTTTTGGCAGCACGAGGGCTCTGTAAATGCGACATGGCGTTCATCATCCATTCTAGCCAAATCCAACCTCCAAAATCCAAATGGCGCTCCTTCCCTTTGGAGGCTTGCCCTGCGCCCACATGGCGCTTTATGTCCACATGTGGGGTATTTACGGACTCGGGGGAAATTGCTCTACACATATTGTGTGTTTTTTTCTCTTTTAACCCCTTGTGAAAATGATAAATTCAAGGCTAAACCAACATTATAGTGTAAAAAATGTAATATTTCATTTTCACGCCACATTGTTCCACATTTGTGCCCGTCACCAGTGGGGTCCATATGCTCACTACACCCCTTGTTACATTCCTTGAGGGGTGTAGTTTCCATAATGGGGTCACTTGTGGGGGGGTTCAACTGTCTTGGCAACACAGAGGCCTTTTGAATGCAACATGGCCCCTTAAAATCCATTCCATCCAAATCCAGCCTTCAAAAACGAAATGGCGCTCCTTCCCTTCGGAGGCTTACCCTGCACCCGCATGGCGCTTTATGTACACAAGTGGGGTATTTCCGTACTCAGGGGAAATTGCTCTACACATTTAGTGTTTTTTTTTTATCTTTTAGCCCCTTGTGAAAATGAAAAAATCATGACAAGATTAATGATTTAGAGTAAAAATTTTACAAAAATTACACTAAATGTTGGTCTAGCCTTGATTTTTTCCATTTCCACAAGGGGTTAAAAAAGAAAATTAACACAAAACGTGTAGGGTAGTTTCCCCTGATTACGAAAATACCCCATATGTGGGCATAATGTGCCATATGGGCACAGGGCAAGCCACCAAAGGGACAGAGCGCCATTTAGAGGCTGGAATGGAGGATGGAGGCCATGTCGCAATTACAAAGCTCCTGTGCTGCCAGGACAGTAGAAACCCCCGACAAGTGACCCCATTCTGGGAACTACACCCCATAAGGAATCTAACAAGGGGTGCAGTGAGCATATGGACCCCACTGGTGACAGGCACTTACGTAGAACATGTGCCGAGAAAATAAAAAATACCATTTTTTTCATTTTCACGTCCCAAATGTGGCCGTCACTTGGGGGCCATATCCCCGCTGCCCCCCTTGTTAGATTCCTTATCGGGTGTAGTTTCCAGAATGGGGTCACTTGTGGGGGGTTTCTACTGTCCTGGCCGCACAGAGGCTTTGTAATTGCATCATGGCATCCTCTAATGGGAATGGCGGCCATACCTATTTAGCTGGGAAAAAGGGACAATTCTAATTTATTTGGGGGTATTAGGCCAATTATTAGTTTATAAGGTTGGAAATGACAGGTGTCCATCAAATTCAACCTGTGTTGATCCAGAGGAAGGCAAAAACCCCTCGTGAGGCAGACGACAGTAGCCTCATCAATGGGAAAAATTCCTTCCCGACTCCATAATGGCGATCAGAATAATCCCCGGACCAATGTGACCCCTGAAATAGGAATAAGGGACAGAATTTAGATAATGTAGAACCCCAGTGACGTGTGGTGCGCCTTGAAGCGATCCAATATGCAGAGGCCGGGGTTATCAGGACAGGCGTCACACTGGAAATGGTGTCCTTCCTGATCCCCCTGTTACGCCACACTCTGCACTTCTTCTGGGGTCTCCTGTTCTCCAGTGTGGGGGACGTCACCTGGAAAATGTTGTCCTGGTGCGATACGGGGTCCCTCATATCCAGAAGCGCTGGGTCCGCTCCATGGCTGCTAAATATTAGGGCGCTATTACTACTTCTGATATGTTCGGATCGTGCCGCAAGCTACAGTAGCTCAGGCAGCGAGGGACCGGAAGAGGGGGTGCTGGTATAAATGTTATCCCCGTACAGGTGGTGGTAACCTTTATCCAGCAGTGGGAAGATCAGTTCCCGGACGATCTTCCCACTTGTTCCGAGGATGGGAGGGGAGGGGGCATCTGGGGCTGGATTCGGGTGTTCCTTCCTACATACACTCTAAGGGTACATGCACACTGCGGAATCGCGACAGATAACCCTTCGTGCATTCCGCAGTTGGCACCCGCCGGCGGACTGATGCAGGCGCACGTCTCCGTCCGTGTCATAGACTCCATTCTATGCACGGGCGGATTCCGCTCTCCGTCCAACGTGTTCATTCTTTGGATGGACGACGGAATCCGCCCGTGCATAACATGGAGTCTATGACACGGATGGAGACGCGCGCCTCCATCAGTCCGCCGGCGGGTGCCAGCTGCGGAATGCACAAAGGGTTATCCTTCGCCATTCCGCAGTGTGCATGTACCCTAAATCTGTAAGTGTACCCAGAGGTACTCTCACAGAGTTTGTAGAATTTCACACCATACCGTCATCTCTTATTGGGACGGTACTGGCGGAAAAGACGTGTCTGGGGGGCAGCGTACGCTACGCTACCCCCAGACACGTCACTGGATGATGAGGATGAATGGAGGAAAGAATGATCCCCCCCATTCATCCTCACTGGCTGTTTCGGTGTCGGAGGCAATAATAACGTATCCCTCTGACACCGAAAACACCCTGGGGGCCATCTTTATATGGGGACTAGTATATGGGGTATGTAGTGGTGTAGTGTCAAACTTTATTCAATGTAGTGTGGTGTAATGTAGTGTTTTTTACGTGTTTTTTTACAGTAAGTATAAAAAAAATCTACGCCAACAAAGGAGTTGCTGATAAATACCGCACTTATGTGCGGCACTTATAAGCAGACCGTGGCAGTAGAATATAGAAAAAAAACACCCTACGCCAAAAAGGAGGAGTTGCTGATTAGCAGCGCACTTTCGTGCGATGCTAATCAACACTCAGCGGCGATAGGGTGCGGAAAATAGAAAAAAAAAAATTGGGGGAAAAAAAAAACACTTTTTCTATATTCTGAATATCCCTGTAGCTGCTGATAAGTGTATTACACATATCAGCCGCTAGGGGGCAGCAGAGCGCAAAATCCGGAAAATGACGAGGCTGGAGCCGAAAATAGCCGAAAGAAGACGACGAGGACCGCCGGAAACACCCGAAGACCGAACGGAATGACGGAGGACGCCGCGAACCCGGAAGCCGCCGATCAGGAGCCCGGGACAGGTGAGTAATGTACAAATACCTGCTCTGGACCCCTCGGCTACCTAGCTGAGGGGTCCAGGGCAGGTATTTACTATTTTGTGGGACTCTGATCGCCGTGCCACCGGCCCGATCGCCGTGAACGGCCGGCCGGCCGTTCACGGCGATCGGGCCGGTGGCACGGCGATCAACATTACTTTTTACAGTAATGGCGGTCGGTGCCGTCCTCGGACAGCACCGACCGCCATTTTTTTCCGGGTCATCGGGTCACCGATGACCCGGAAAGGTTCCGATCGCCGCTATTGGCTGATCTGAATTGATCAGCCTATAGCAGCGATCGTAAGCACGGGGGTGTTAACCACCCCCCGTGCCGAGAAGCTATGATGGCCTGCTATGATTTATAGCAGGCCATCTTCCCCGACCGCTGTGTGTGAACACGCAGCGATCGGGGAAACATTGGGCGTAAATTTACGCCCTGATGCGCTAAGTACCAGGGCGCCAGGGCGTAAGTTTACGCCCGATGTCGTTAAGGGGTTAAAGATTAGATTAGGATTAAGTCTTGCACTCCATCCTCAATGTTTGACATGTTGTCTCTGGTACTTGCAGATATTTAACCCCTTGCCTCTTCAGCCTGTTTTGGCCTTAATGCCCAGGGCCTATTTGTCAAATCTGACCTGTCTCTCTTTATGTAGTTATAACTCTGCGATGCTTTTAACTATCGCGGTTATTCTTTTTTTTTGTGACATATTCCTCTTTATGTGTGTGGTATGCTTTGGTTGATACTCTCAGTAGTTTTTTGTAAAAAACACATTTGCACAAAAAGTAGAAAAATTTACAATCCTTTATATTCAAAATTCTCTTTTCCTAAGAAAGATAGTCATGTCACATGAACTAATGATTAATGCAACATCTACAACATGTCTGCTTTATGGTGATATCATTTGGTGAATGTCCTTTTACTTGTTAGGATGTTAGAGGGCTTCGAAATATTGCAGCGATTTTTCTAATTTTCAGGAAAATGTCATATTCTGATTTTATTAGGGACCAGTTCAGTTCTGAAGTGGATTTGTGGGGCCTGTATGGCAGTTATCCCCATAAATCCCTCTACTGTAAAAACTGCACCCCTCAAAGTATTCAAAGTAACATTTCATAAGTATATTAACCCTTTAGGTGTTTCGCAGAGATTTAAGCAAGTTGGAGGAGAAATTTAACCTCTTAAGGACATATGATGTACCCGTACGTCATATGTCCTCATTAGCACTTCAAAGCGGGGCCGCGCGGCGACCCCTGCTTTGAAGCGCCTCGGTCCCGGGTGCCGCGTGTAGCCCGGGACTGCCGCTATTAGCTGGCACGGTCTGATCGCCGTGTCCGCTAATTAGCTAATCGGAGGCAGCTGTCAAAGTTCCCTGGTGTCTAGTGAGGAAGATCGCTCCTCCGGGATGTTGTCCCGGAGGAGTGATCTCCCTGTCTGATGCCGGCCGGGGACTCGTCCAAGATGGCGCCGTCCCCGGCTCGGCACTCGTTTGTTTCCGGCTGCAGAGAGATCAAAGTATATATACTAGAAGTCCCCCAGGGGGGCTTCTAGTATATGTGTAAAAAAAAAAGTTTTGTTTATAGTAAAAAGCCCCCTCCCCTAATAAAAGTCTGAATCACCCCCCTTTTCCCAGGTTTTAAATAAAAGTAATCAAATAAATAAATAAATAAACATGTTTGGCATCGCCGCGTGCGTAATCGCACGAACTATTAATTAATCACATTCCTGATCTCGCATGGTAAACGGCGTCAGCGCAAAAAAATCCCAAAGTGCAAAATTGCGCATTTTTGGTCGCATCAAATCCAGAAAAAATGTAATAAAAAGCGATCAAAAAGTCGTATATGCGCAACCAAGGTACCGATAGAAAGAACACATCATGGCGCAAAAAATGACACCTGACACAGCCCCATAGACCAAAGGATAAAAGCGTTATAAGCCTGGGAATGGAGCGATTTTAAGGAATGTATATCTGTTAACAATGGTTTGAATTCTTTATAGGCCATCCAATACAATAAAAGTTATACATGTTATATATCGTTTTAATCGTAACGACTTGAGGAACATGCTTAACAAGTTTTACCCCAGGGCGAATGGCGTAAAAACACAGTTCCCACAAATAAAAGAAATGCGTTGTTTTTTTCAATTTCACCACACAAATTTTTTTCTGGTTTCGTAGTGTACCAAATGCAACAATTCAGCCTGTCATTGCAAAGTACAATTAGTGACGCAAAAAATAAGGGCTCATATGGGTTTCTAGGTGGAAAAATGCAAGTGCTATGGCCTTTTAAGCACAAGGAGGAAAAAGCGAAAACGCAAAAACGAAAATGGGCCCCGTCCTTAAGGGGTTAATATTTTCATATTTTTGGCAGATATTTCATTTTAATCCATTTTTTCCTCTAACACAACAAATACTAACTGAGAAATGGAACTCACTATTTATTCCCCTTATTCCAATGTTTCTAGAAATCCCCCATATGTGGCCTGACTCAACCACAGGCAGCAGACATGACAGAGACCTGGTGAATTTTGGGGCCTTTTTTTATTTAGTTTTTTTATTCCGCCATTATACCATTATCACAGAGGCCCTGCGGTGCCAAAATATTTTTGTAAGACAAGTGGACGTTTCCACCGATACCATTCAGGGGACATGTAACATCCTGATCAATATTTATTTAATTTTTAATGACGTGGTAGGAATAAAATTCATTATTTTTTTGTGCGCGTTTACTATACGTCACATTTGACATGTTATCGTTATTCGTCAGGTCGGTACGATTACAGTGATATCCATGTTATATAGCTTTTGTTATATTTTGTGACATTTATACTATAAATACTGTTTGTGTCTTGCATATTGTAACAGCGGTAATAGTTTTCTTTTTTCGCAAATGGAGTTACGTAAGGGATTTTTTATTGCGGCATAAGCTGACATATTTAGTGGTACACCTTTTGGGTACATATGTCGGTCTGCTAGCTTTTTTCTATATTTTATAGGGGGTGGGATTAACAAAAAATTGTCATTTTGTTTAGTTTTAGAGGAGGTTGAGGGAGCCGGAGAGCGCACAGGGAGGGAGCCATAGAGGGATTGGGAGGGACGACACGGTGGGGATGAGGACACGGGGAGGGAGAGAGAGCCAGAGCCGGTTCGGGTGCGGGGGATGGGAGGGTGAAGCCGGATTGCCGAGGGAGAGCCCTGGAAAGGGAGCGTGAGCCAAAGCTGGATCGGCAGGGAGGTGGGGGAGCATGAGCACGGAGAGGGAGAGTGAGCCGGATCGTGGTTGGGGGGGACAACTGAGAGCATGGGGAGGACTGACCGGGGGAGAAAACAGAAGAGGGGCCTGGGGGGACGTCATATTGGGGGAAGGGGTTAAGGAAAAGGCCCAGTCGATTACACTTTTCACCCATGGTGACTCTTTTACCATAGAATTAGGGTCCTTTTACACATACACACACACACACACACACAATATCTGACACATGATCTAACAGCTTTTTAAAGCCAAAGCAAGGAACAGTCTGTAAACTGAGAACAGGTCATAAAGGAAAGTTGAAGATTTTTTTTATCTTTTCAGATCCATTCCAGGCTTTGGCTTCAGTAATCTGTGAGGTAATCTTTCACGTATCTATGTGTGTAAAAGGACCCTTAGTTATCTCCTGTTGACCTAATGTAACCTTTCCAAACAGTGATTAGTTAGTCATGGTTAGGTGTTGGGATTACTTGTCATTGCTTTGTGTTGTAAACAAAGACTGGGTTTCTCTTCCACTTCTGTATTCGGCCGATAATCGTCCTGTGTAATAGAAGGCAATGATCAGCTGACATGAACTATGTTGGCTGATCGTTGCTGTCATTTGTCTTTCAACACGTTGAAAGACAAATGACTGTGATAGCAGCGATCTGCTGCCGTCACTCTGTGGAATAGGAGAGGCAGCAGCAGACTGCCGCTATCCCCATGGGTTGCCCGGATGTTTTAGCCCCCTCGCAGCTCCCCGCGGCCCCCTGCACTCACCCTCTCGCCGCTGCTGTGTGTAATAGCAGCGGCAGTGAACGCAGAACAAGGAGGAAACGAGCACTGACAGTGCTCATTTGCTCCTCTAGTTGCCCCTTGTAATAGGGGCTTAAGTCTATGGAGCCCAACTCTTTTTTTTTCCTCTCACACACAAAGTGTGCTGCAGCGCAGTCCTCTCCCTGCTTCCTGCTATCGGTACGGGATGCTGCTGGGGCTGCGAGGGACATGACAATGATGTATACTTGCCTGTCTCATTCCACTGCAGCTGCCAGATCTCTGTGCCCACTTTCTGCCAATGTCAGTGTTTAGGCAACATGCTTACCCATACGCCAGCCTTGATAAATGTCCCCCTATACCTTAAAGTGACTGTACCACCAGGCTTAGGCTGAAGCACTGGAGGGGGGCCGACCCACCCCCAGTGGGAAGAAACCCCAGCCCCTCCATGACGTGACTCCATTAGAATCAATGGAACCCTATCATATAGGGGCTAGGGTTTCCTCCCACTAAGGGTGGGTCAGCCCGCCTCCAGTCACTTTAACATTAAGAATGCCAAGCAAACAGCAAGTAGAAGTGGAATAAAGTGTTTAATGTGAAAGGCTTTGACTCACTTTCTTGGTGATAAGGATTTCCTTCCCTCCTTTTTTTGTCATTAGCAGGAGTTACATATGCTTATAGAGCAATAAATAGACGCTTAAAAAAACACACACAAAAAAACACAACACTTTCTAGAATGTTAATCATTGACAGAAGCAATTCAGGCAGAAAACAGAGGTTGGGGCTTGGTATGAGGAGTCTGAGCAGAACCAAATATGGGGACTGCAGGGTTTTAGACCTAGGAGATGGGGACATTTGATGGCCAACATAGGTGGACTGAAATGGGCCATATCATTCCCCATGGCAATGAGCAGGTTAAATATTCTGTATAATAGCCCCTGCAGGTATAGCCCAGGAGCTCACAAGCCCTGTAGAGAAACCATTTGACACCAGGTTGACAAATATGCACATTTATTTTCCTTGTGAACTCACATAGTGTAAAAAAAAAAAAAAAAAAAATCTAAAAATGTTTCCATCTCCCATTGACAGCACTGAAAAATAAAGTGACTTTTCAGAGATGTTCCGTTTGGAAGCTGTAATGAAAAAAAATGATGCCTGAAAAGCCACATTAGAAACCACATTACAATCAGCACCAAAAATGCACACCACATTCCATTCTAAGTTTCAAGGTGTGTTTTTTTTCCAGAACACTTTTTGTCTATATCTTATAATCTTCTTAGCACCCCTTACTTATATTCCCACACAGTATATCTGCTCAGTATTTGCAACCAAAACCAGGAGTGGATTGAAAACACAGAGAGACTATGTTCATACACTGTTGAAATTTAGTAGATGGTCGCCATTTAATGGCAATAAACGGCCATTATTTGCCACTAAATGACAGCCGTCCACTAAATTTCAACAGTGTGTCAACATAGTCTCTGTGTTTTCAATCCACTCCTGGTTTTGGTTGCAAATACTGAGCAAATATACTGTGTGAGAACATAGCCTTGGGCCATGTTCGTTCACATATAGTGAGAACATTGGCCATTGTTTGACACGGCCATGCCAAGCAGCACCTGATGTCTTACACGTTCACTTGGCCAAAACTGCAGTACTGCAGGAACATCATTTTATTGTTATTGGAATGCAGGCACATTCCGGTGTGCACGCACTCCAATTTACCATTGACCACAGTGTAAAGTACGGCTGGAAGCCATACTTTACATTGTGAGTCTTGCCTATTTTCCACAGCTGCTGTTCAATGAACTGCAGCTGTAGAAAATAGACCTGTCAATTATTTTCTGCAGCCGCAGAGAACAACGGCCGTAGTGTACACAGTGTATATACACTATGTAATTGATCGCTGTCAGTAAACAATGGCCGTTGTTGCAACCTGTTTTTGAGATACAAAAATTTTATTGAAGCTTTACATAAAATCCACAAATATGGGCTGCTTAACCATAGCATACGGCCGTTGTTTATTGCAAAAATATTGTGCATAAACGTGGCCTTAGGGTATAAACCCACACACCGTATAAGCAGCGTATTTACTGCTGCGATACGCAGCAAATACGCAGCAAACACGCAGCAAATACGCAGCAAAAACGCAGCAGATTATATCTAAATAACTGAACACAGCATCAAATCTGTACCAACAAATCTGCTGCGTATTTGCTGCGTATTTGTTGCGTATCTGCTGTGTATACGGTGTGTGGGTTTGTACCCTTAAAGTTAATTCAGGTTCTACTGTACATGACTTATATATTGCTGAAATTCCTTATTATTTCTGTTTGCTAAGGTTGTGCTCATAATGTCTGAAATTCATAATCTGGTGATATAGTCTGGAATAAAACACTAACATGGCATTCTTTTCTACTGCATTTTTCTAGTGAAATTTGTCTCGACACTAACCAATTGAGCTTAAAGATACTACATTGATGATGGTTATGATAATGATTATTATTATTATTATTATTATTATTATGGTGCACTTGAGAATGGTGTTGACAGTAAACTTTATGTATGGATCTAAAAACTTTCGAAAATTTGACATTTGATACGTTTTGTTGGAAACATTTCTTTGTATAAAATCCGTTGTCTCCATCACAGTGGGTTTAGTTGACTTTATAGATTGTTTCTTTATATGATTTTGTACTGCATCAAAACCAAATGTGCTACGAAATTCAGTTCTTCATACAAATTCTGAAAATCCCAGACACAATTTACCATTTTTTTTTTTTTTTTTGCTTTTGTGCCACACTCATGTATTATGTATTACTAGTACAATTTACATTTCCTAGAAAAAGCTCATTTGTGAAACATCCCAAGGAATGTTGCTGCTTCTATATCAAGCACTGCACAATATCATGGAGCCAGATGTTTTTCACATAGCAAAACAGATGAAGCTGATACTAGAAATGATTGATAAAAAGTGATTGCTTCCTCTACCCACACATTGCACCTCACCATCCCCAGCTGCAGAACTGCATGTTAATGCTTAGGAAAATGTAGGGAACATGCTTGGGGGTTATATTATATGGTTTATTACTGACAGGTATAATCAACAGATACAGAGATTTTTACACGGTTAGCAAGAATGAAGCTCCAGGAAACTTAACAATGGGATTTATTTTTGTAATCTGGTCTGTACTATTGCGGAACAGAAAGCACAGCGAACTTGTATTTTAGTAACAGCTTAGGAACAAACATAAGTAGGGTCAAAGACATTAGACATTGGTCTGTGTGTCAATTGGTGACTGTATTCTTTTTCTGAACAAGAATAACAGACAACAAAGACTTTAGGGGAAATATATCAAACCGGTGTACGATTAAGAAAAAAAAAAAAACTGCCCTCTTGTGTTGCACTGGATTAACTAAGGCTGTTAGTAAATCCAGCTAATCTGAGGCGGGTGTAAAATTCTATGCCAGGTGTAAAAATCATTGTAAATCAGGCATGGGAAGAGGCCACAACTCCTCCCCACCTTGCCATACCCCCTGCCTGCCCTTTAAGCAAACGGAGTCGCGCTAGGCGAATACTTGAAAATATTCACATATTATTATCAGTTATACATCTTTTTTTACTCTATGTGCAGAATTGATGAAGGGGTAGTTCTAAACCAGAAATGCCTCGTAAGGGGCGAGTTCACTCTATGGAATCAGCATGGATATTGCGCTCTGAACCCCTGCCCGCGGACTCCATACCAAATCCTGACTGCTATCTCTTTAAAGAGTCACTGTCGTATTTTTTTTTTTTTTGCAGAAATCAATAGTCCAGGCGATTTTAAGAAACTTTGTAATTGGGTTTATTAGCCAAATCTGCCATTATCTGCATGTAAAAAGCCTTTTCCCAGGTCCCCCCCTCCTTCCTCTTTTTCATCCACTCTGAAAAATCTGAAAATTGTGACTTGTTGCAGGAGTCGTACCCTGTCTGCTCCTATAGAGAGGGGAGGGGGGAGGAGGAAGGAGGGAGTTAGCCGGCAGCAGAAAGCAGATAACAGAGGATTACAGGCACGGAGCTGGGTGACAGCTGTAATCCGAGCTCAGACAGGTCACTGGTGACTGTCACAGGAGATATCCCGTGAGGGATTTGTAGATTAACTCTTTGTTGTCCTGTTTTGGTCTTTTCTTTAGCTCTCTCCATAGGAGAGCAATGAAGACAGGGGGGAGAGCTTCAAACTGCTTTTTCATGATAAAAATGCATTTTTCGGATAATAAACCCAATTACAAAGTTTCTTAAAATCGCCTGGACTATTGATTTCTGCAAAAAAAAAATTCACGACAGTGACACTTTAAATGGGAGGCCTCGATTCAATTCTTGGTGCGGAGAGCGGAGGCGCGTGAGACCTCCCATTGAAAGAGATAGCAGGTGGGATTCCGAAGTGTGAACTGGCCCTTAGATTACATGTGTACACTGATTACTAAATAGATCTTTGTCTGATATCTTGGAGCTTACTGAAGTTTTTTGTCCCCCTGAAATTGGGTTGATGAAAAGGTCCTGCTTTTCTATGTGTTTCTACCATACAAGTTCATTGTGGATTCTACATCTAATCAGACTACATAATCTTGGTCTGCACCTGGGTTACAATCATTGTGTATATACCAACTATGCGTGTTGTGCAACTCGCATGGTACATGAGTGTGATTTGGCTTTTACTATGTCTCTATCTTCTTGTACCATGTTGTACACAGGCACTTTCCCCTTTGTGTCTTGGCACTTGGTTAATTTTGGAACTGAAGATGCATAATAACAAACTAAACAAGAATTATGAGAGCTCCATGCCTAGGCAGATGCACATATAGCTTTATATAAAAGGAGTTGTCTTATGAAAACAAAGCCTTTTGATACAGTATATCAAAGTCACATCTTCCCTATGGATAAACTCTTACTTTAGTTGACCTGGCTTTTCCATGTATTAGAAAATATCTAACACTTTATTTCTATCCTCTGCAAGGGTATTGTATGGCCGGCCATCTCTTTCTGCAGCCATGACAGCTAGTCATTGGGGCTTTGGTAACTGGACCCATGTTTATCAGTCTGCTAAATGCTGAGCAGGCGTCAGTCTGAAAAGGACTCATAGGATACAACAATAAATTATCGTTAGTTTAGCAAATATAAAATCTCCTAAATCAAACTCCGTTTACTTACTCCAAGCAGTTATCTTAGTTTTGGAAGTGATTTGGTGCGTTTGTTGGGAATTGACATGGCAGATTAGAAGCAACTATTTCTTGTAGGCCAGAAACATGTATTCATATCACAAAGCTCTAATATAGTTATGTCCTTCTGGAATGAAAACAATACTTGTCCAAACAATTCTGGCAAGTGATCTTACAAACGATTACAAGAATAAAGGGTATAATTTCTATAAACAACAAAATCAGAACAGTACAAATTGGATAAAATTCAAGGTTTGACCAAATGAGAATACTGTACACTGTACTAATCTTGTAAGGTGCTTATAGGAAAATGAATGCAACTAGGAAGTCATGGAGAGGCTGCAGTAAAGCACCTGTATTCTGCTGGGCATATGCTGGAAAATGTTACACCACAGTAGTATAGTGTCAGCCATTCAGCTGTAATTTTAAACAATCCTAACTAAATAAAACCTATATATGCAAAAAGGGGATGTCCGGTTCAAAGTTCTACAGTGGCCATGTAATGTGTATGAGCGTGTTCAGACTTTTCCCTTCATGGCAGAGAGAATAAATTATTAGGCTGTTGGATTTCAACAGGCCCGAGAAACAGATTAGCAGAATTTACACATTTTAAGGCCACACATCATGAATCACCGGCCTTCCTGTGACCCAGCCGGGTCACAGAAAGGCTGGTGTTAGTGAAGATCATCCTGGTCGGTGCTGCAGTACCAGCCGGATGATCTTCAGTTGTGCTGAATTGGGATGCGGGCACATCGGTGTGCGCCCCCGCATTCCAATTCATCATTGAACACAATGGAGAGTGTGGCTGGAGCCACACACCCCATTGTGTGACCTGTCAGTTATGTGAGGCTGCTATTCAATGAATAGCGGCCGCACAAAACTAACATGTCAGTTTTTTGTACGGCTGCTATTGATCCCGGCCAGAGTTTATACTATGTAATGTATACCCTACGGCCGGAATTCTCTTCAGACTGCAGTTCACGTAAGTTGCGTATTAATCACAGCCGTTGTTGCACATCAGCAACAATGGCCGTGATTATTACACAACTTACATTGTGTGAACATGGTCTAAAGGTGGTCTTATTTTAATTGTATTTATTACCCTCCAAACGTTCGGTAACTTTACTGGTCATTCGGCTCCCAGATATGTTTTTCTGTCTGTTCTGAATATTCATACTACCTCCTGTGGATTTAGGGGAAATTCATTGGGTCAAGGTACTTTTACTATTTCTACATGGGAAATAAAAAGCTCTAATGAAAGTAAATACACCACCCAAAGTAAGGTAAGGGTGCGTTCACATTTACAGGATTCGCAGCAGATCTGCAGCAGATTTGAAGTTGTAGATTAGCTTTGAATATAATCTGGGCCATAAAATCTGCTGCAGATCTACTGCAAATGCTGAACACGTTAACGCACCCTAAAAGTTGCCTAGACTAGAATATTTTAGAGAATTCCTTAAAGTCTTCCTGTCATTTGAATAATGTTTTCAGCTGCCACAGAGAGATGTCAAAAGTTTTGATTGGTCGGTGTATGGGTGTTCAGAGCCTCACCAACGGTTAGAGTGAGCAAGGAGTGCATAGCCCAAACACAAAGATTTCCACATATAAATATAGGTCTTTTTAGGTACCCTATTAGAGAACACTATGAATGTTATAGATTAAATTCAACTATTCCGAAATGAGAGATTAATGAACCATAAACTGCAATTTTTCTACTGTCAGAAGAATTGGAAAGGCTCATGGAAACACTGATGAAACCCGGAATGGTAGTGTGAACAGAGCTTAAACATTGCTATGATCAATTTGCAGGTTTTGTTACTAGTGTACATTTAGTGTACAACCCATCACCACAACATAGACACTAAATATATTGCACTTTTCTGATTAACGGTAAAGCAAAAAAAAAAAAAAACATATATAAAAAGGAAAAATCTTACAAAACTACTTATGTAAAGAATACCTAGACAAAGTAACCACCAAGGAACCATCCAAGGCCTCTGCCAGGCATCATACATATAAAAATTAATTTTACAATTTCCTATAAAAACAATTGTGTAATAACATGAGGTTGTTTATAGCTAAAGCAGAAAATAAGGAGTACTTAATGATACATATTCATCACAATTTAGTGTTAAGCTCATCGCTCTTCAGCATACACATAAATGTAGAGACGTGGGTTGAAAGCAACGTCTGGTTCTGCTGACAATGCCAAGTAATACAATGGGTGGAATTCAGAGGAAGATGTAAAAGAGTTACATAATGACAGGATGAGGAATGGGGACAATATATGGCCTATTAAATGTAATCAAGATAAATGATTTGCAATGCACCAGAGTACCAAAAAAAGGATATTTTTCAGGAGATTTTGGATGATTATGGTTAAGACGAAAAGTCTGAACAATGCCAAGCAGACCTGATGAATGTTAGCATGAAAGAAATATGGTTAAAAGTATCATGTCACCTTCAGCAGAACATATAAATCCTCCCTCGGAACGTAAGCACAATAGACCTTGTCATGATAATCATTAACTTTGGAGAATACCCGATTCCCTAAGGATCCTTTACAGAAAATGTATTGTGAGGTTAAGACACACAAGTATTTCTTGAATATTTTATTCACATCTAATTTCTGTGTTAAAGCTGCATGAGCACAGAACATAACTCTGTACAACATCCATATTGGATACTATGTTTCAGCATCTCTTCATGCCTTCAACTTCATACAAAAGTATATCCCATAATACATAGTTGCAGGAACTCTGTATGTATCCAGTAAAGCTCCATTATCCAGGAAGAGCTACTCCAGAAGAAAAAAAAATGCTTTCAAATCATCTTTTGCCAGAAAGGTATGCAGATTTGCAAATTACTTCTATTTAACAATCTTAAGTCTACCAGTACTTATCAGCTGCTGTACGTCCTGCAGGAAGTGTCCTTTCTTTCTAGTATTTTTATTAATGACCCTGTAGAGGGGCTATAGAGTAGAATCTCCATTTTTGCAGATAATACTAAACTGGGTAAAGTAATCCCCACAGAGGAGGATAATATCATATTACAGAGGGATTTGGAGGAGCTGGAGGCTTGGGCGGTGAAATGGCAAATTAAGTTTTATGTGGATAAATGTAAGGTTATGCACTTGGGCCATAGAAATAATAAGTACAGTTATGTGCTAAATAATAATACACTGGGTAAAACTACTTCCGAAAAGGACCTGGGGGTATTGGTGGACAGTAAACTCAACTTTAGTGATCAGTGCCAGGCAGCAGCTGCCAAGGCTAACAAAAAAAATAATGGGATGGGTCAAAAGAGGCATAGATGCTAAAGATGAGAACATAGTTTTGCCTATTTATAAAACCCTTGTCAGACCACATATGGAATACTGTGTGTAGTTTTGGGCACCGGTATATAAGAAGAACACAGCTAAACTGGAGCGAGTGGAGAGGAGGGCAACAAAGGTCATTAAGGGAATGGGTGGGTTACATTACCATGACAGGTTATCAAGCTTGAGGTTATTTACCCTACAAAAAAGACGTTTTAGGGGCGATCTGATTACAATGTACAAATATATGAATGGACAGTACAGAGATCTTTGTAGTGGTCTTTTTACTCCTAGGTCTGTAACCATGACAAGGGGGCATCCTCTACGTCTAGAGGAAAGAAGGTTTCACCATCAGCATAGATGCAAATTCTTTACTGTACGAGCGGTGAGACTGTGGAACTCTCTGCCACATGATGTTGTCATGACCGATTCATTAAATAAGTTTAACCCTTAGATTTTTTGCATTTTCTTTTTTTCCTTTTTGTGCTTAAAAGGCCATAGCACTTGCATTTTTTCACATAGAGACCCACATGAGCCCTTATTTTTTGCGCCACTAATTGTACTTTGCAATGACAGGCTGTATTTTTTAATAAAGTACACTGCAAAACCAGAAATTTTTTTTTTAATAAAGTACACTGCAAAACCAGAAAAAAATTCAATGTGTGGTAATATTAAAAAAAAACGTTTTGCAGCTGTCAACTTTGACAGCTGTATCTGAAAACTTAATAAGTGGGCACAGAGATCGGACCGTGCCCGCTAATAGCCGCGGTCCTGGGCTACATTCGGCACTCGGGATGGCGGCAATTCAGAGTGGGGCTGCCATGCTGCACCGCTCTGATGTTCCCTAGGCGGCCCAGGATGTACGGGTACGCCCTGGGTCATCTAGGGGTTACAAGTTATGGGCATTAGATTTCCAGTGATACGTTGATCCAGAGATTATTCTGATTGCCATTGGAGTCGGGAAGGAATTTTCTCCCTGTGATGGGGCAATTGTCATCTGCCTTATAAGGGTTTTCACCTTCCCCTGGATCAACACAGTACACAGTAGGATTTCCCTAGGTTGAACCTGATGGACTCTTGTCGTCTTTCAACCTTATTAACTATGTTACTATGTTAATATGTCGTCCGACACAATATTGTACAGTTACTGTCACGGACAGGGGTGGCAGCAGAGAGCGATGTGTCAGACTGGAAAGAATACACCACCTCCTGCATAACATACAACAGCTGATATGTACTGGAAGGGAGGTCTGGGCTGAACCAAGTTTTCACCTGTAAATGACTTGATGTACGTGTATGTAATCACTTATATAGTCTGCAGAGCAGCTATGAAAAGCTGGCCTCTAGTTTAAACATATTAGTCTGTGTACAGTGAGTTGTGTTTACCAATGGTATGGTGGTTTCCAGCCACTATATGGTGGTAAAATATGGTTGTTCTGTGTGTGTTTTGTTTTTACCTTTTTTAACCCCCACCCCACACCCCTCCTTGAGAAAATCCCGTGTACATACCCTGATTACCATGAACCATGCTAATTCCATACTAACTCCAGTAACAAATGTGCATTGAGTATAAAATATATTATGTAGCTGAAGCCGCCTAAGGGTGTGAAGATTAGCTGCACAGAGTTACGAGAATCTCTAACTGTGAATATAACCTTAGTTGGACTTTGTAGAAAAAATGTGATACAATTACTCACAGTCAATTTTCACACACTTGCCAAACACAAGGTTAATTGGGGTTTCACAAAAGAAGACATTTAAGGAGAATGGACAGAGTCTAACAACACTTTCACTAGAGTAAGACTAATGTGATCTGTAATGAGACCATGTTAGCACAATTCCTTACTGTGATCCTTTATTTATTACTAAATAATATAAAAAGCAATTAAGAATAAATTGATGGAGTTGACAGAGTATATATCTATAAAAAAAATCTGTTCTGTGATGCAGATGATGTGAGTCTGTACAGTGCTGTGGGTTATTATATGGATCTGACTATTTATAGGGTTGTACAGTGAGATAACATGTATAAAAGGGGACAAACAAGGGTCAATAATAATTTTAAAAAAGCAGTACTCACCAGTCACCAACAGCTGCCGCGCAGCTCTGTCACTACAATGATATTGACACAGCATGCCGGGCGGGTAACAAATCCATTACATAACTTCCCCGTCCGTAAGGTCTGCAAATTGACGGACATGTGAAGGGCCCCTTAGCCAAGAATGGCTCCTTGTTTAAAACCTTAGTTGACCACATGATTTTATTGATAGAGTTAAAGGTAAACTTTTACATTAGAAAAAGAGCCTGATCTACAGGTAGTATAACATAGACCAGAAGGAGCTGAATAAATTAAAGGAGAAGTCCAGCAAAAATTAGTAAAAGTATTGTATTGCCTAAAACTTATACAAATTACCAATATACACTTATTACGGGAAATGCACATAAAATGCTTTTTCCCCTGCACTTACTACTGCATCAAGGCTTAACTTCCTGGATAACATGGTGATGTCACTTCCTGGATAACATGGTGATGTCACGACCCGACTCCCAGAGCTGTGGGGGCTGTGCCTGCTGGAGAGGATGATGGCAGAGGCAATTCTACATATAAACTCATATGCAGGCTGCCAGTCACCGAGTAGGACCGCCCACTGGGCTTTAAAACCTAGAGTAAGCAGAGATTTGGATCAATAAACTAGTACTGAAACTTTTTCCCACAAAGCTATATATTAATATTCTGTTCCTACTCTAGAACACACTGCTTGCAGACTGAACGGCATAATGAACGCATCGGCTTCAAAGTGGATTCAAGTAAATTTGAACAGAATGTTAAGAATAAATCCACTGTAGTTGTTATTGGTTACAGTCTATAAGTCTTTAAAAGAAAATCTTAAAGCATTTTTTTTTATATAGAAACTGCTTCCAAGCAAATAGTGTGGGATACAGCTAAAGCCTTTTAAGAGGAGTGTTAAGCAAAACAGAAATTGAGTAAAAAGGAAGGATAATGGAATAACAGAGTTAGAAATGAAGGCTTTACATATAAAGTTACAAATGGGACAGATAAAGAAAAGGTCGGGGAAAAGGTTAGTAAGAGTTACACTGTGGAAAAGGAAATAAGGACTTCTTTAGGTGTTGGATAAAGTACTTTTAAAGTGTTGCTATCATTTAAAAAAATAATATGAGCAGGGAAAAAGCTCAGCCAACCACTTCTCTTCCGATTCCTGCAATGCAGAAGACAGGAGCCATAGAATTTATATAGAACCTATATCCTGCAGCAAGGAGGGGGACTGGGAGAGAAGCGCTTAGCCAGGAACTTCTTGCTCGTTCTAGTGCTTGGTGGGGGTCTGAACACAGAGATACCAAATGATCAAAACTTTTGACGTGACTTTTCAGTAATATACTGTAGTGAGAGGTTAGGCTTGGTTAAAAATGGTAAATAAATAAATGAATACAATACTTAAGTTGAAATTGGACACAATTATATATTTGTTAGTAGATAAGGAAATTGGAAACATTGTTTTTATAGGTACTGTATTATAGGACCTTTATGTGTCTTGCTGACAGGGAACAGATGAAAAAGTTACTTGCATGGTCTCCAACTCCTAGTGATAGCAATTCAGCAGCACACATTCTTAGTTGCCCTAGTTAATATAGGTAAGTTAAAGGGCTTATCCAGCGCTAACATGGCCACTTTTGCCCCACTCTTGTCCCCAGTTCAGGTGTGGTTTGCAATTAAGCTCCATTTACTTCAATGGAACTGAGTTTCAAACCCCACCCAAACTGGAGACAAGAGTGGCACAAAAGTAGCCATGTTTTTGTAGCACTGGATAACCCCTTTAAAGCGACTGTACCACTTCAGTAAGTAAATTCTTATGTGACCTAATGGGCGCCGCCACACAGATTTTGAATGCGCCATCCATTTTTTCAAACCACCACTTGGTTCCCGTTTTTTCTATATACAAATGAGGTTGCTTGGTGCACTGGAGGCAGGCCCAGCACCTCCAGTGTACCAATATCTTTCCTGCTGGTTGAAACGCTGAGGCAGAGCCAAGCCAGGGCTGGAATTGATTCACAAGGTGACACTTCACCCAGGGGAGAAGATGGCAGTGCACCGGAGGCACTGGGACTGCCGCTAGTGCACCAACCTCATTTTTATATAGAGAAAACGGTGGAAATTAGACAGCAGTTTAAAAACTGGATGACACAATCAGAATCTTTGCGGTGCTCATCAGATTGTATTATAATATTCTTTTGCTAACTACAGTGGTACTTTGGGGAAGATTTATCAAACTGGTGTAAAGTAGAATAGTCTTAGTTGCCCCTAACATCCAATCAGATTCCACTTTTCTTACCTCACAGATTCTTTGAAAAATGAAAGGTGGAATCTGATTGGTTGCCAGAGGCAACTAAGACAATTCTACCTTACACCAGTTTGATAAATCTCCCTCCTTGTCTTTAACCCCTTAGCGTCCCATGACGTATCTGTTACGTCATGGTGCCGCGGGGGGTGTTCAGAGCGGGAACCCGCCGGGACCCCGCTCTGAACGGCACCGATCCCGGCTGCAATCTGCAGCCGGGCAGTGCCTCTATTAGCCGGCACGGGTCCCGTTACCGCACCGGCTAATTAAGCACTTCAATGCAGCTGTCAAACCTGACAGCTGCATTGAAGTGCTTTGTACTGCACGTCCCTGGTGTCTAGTGGCACGGATCTCTGGCCGGCCCGGGTCTCAGCGTCGGAATGACGCTGATCCCGGCTCTGCAATAGATTGCTATGGCCTGCAGCAGGCCATAGCAATCTATGACCGATTACAATGATCTTTGCTGTGTATATACACAGCATTTATCTCTATGAGAGATCAGTGCTGTCTATATACAAGTCCCCCAGGGGGGCTTCTAGTTTATGTAAAAAAAAAAAAGTAAAAATGTGTTTTAATTAATAAAAAATCCCCTCCCCTAATAAAAGTCCAAATCACCCCCCTTTTCCCATTTTATAAATATAAATTAATAAATAAACAAATAAACAAACATATTTGGTATCGCCGCGCACGTAATCGCCCGAACTATTAATTAATGACATTCCTGATCTCGCACAGTAAACGGCGTCAGCGCAAAAAAAATCCAAAGTGCAAAATTGCGCATTTTTGGTCGCATCAAAACCAGAAAAAATTTAATATTTAATATTTAAAATTTAATATTATATTAAAATGGAAAAAGCAAAAGCGCAAAGGCTTTGACCTTAAGGGGTTAAGAAGGCCCTTAAAATTACACCAAAGAACACAGTTCTAGGATGGGTGGCCATGGTGTGCAGGTTTATAAACAATATGAAGAATCAGTTGATATATTTAAGAAACAGAATGGGAAGTTTGGGCCCTTTGAGAACCTCTACCATTAAAAAGCATAGGATAGCCTGATTACACATTCCTTTTATAGTTTCTTGATATACCTTCCCATTCCCTAGATATATGGGTTTATAGTTTGTCTGACAGTTCAGGGAATTGTTGGATAGGTGTAAATTTAATTTTAATAATGGGAATAAATATCAGGTGATAGGTGTTATTATACAGTCAGAGTGTGTGAATGTTATACTTTGAGGAACCTTCCCATCTGACTGGTAACTGATTTATCAAACTATACATTCACTTATCTTAGGGACAGGCATATATATATATATATATATATATATATATATATATATATATATATATATATATACTGTATATTAGGGGCATATATATATATATATATATATATATATATATATATATATATTTATATATATATATATATATATATATATATATATATATATGTATATGTTAGAGGGTATATTTAAAAAAAAAAACTGTTCCAGTCACTTACAAACCTACTTCAATAGGTTATGTTCACACAACGTCAAAAACAGGGAAAAGGTGTCCGCCTTTTCTATTTAAAGAGGCGTCCAATGTACACAATGTATAAAATACATCAAAATAATGATCATGACAATTACTTTCGGATATCATTTGCAAACAGTGGACGTTATTTTTAAGTTGTTCACAGTCTTTCTTTTTTCAATGTTCTTTCTCCATGTTTACTATTAAATTCAATGGACTTTTCAATTAAAACCACACCCAAAGGCCAATTAGTAACCCCAAACTACAATAATGTACCAGCAGTTGTCATTACACTGACATGGAGAGGAAAAAAACGTTCTGTGAATATAACGAATACAGTGGCATTATACACCACATAAAGTAGCTGGATCACCACCCAATTATTGGAGTGAATAGGTAGTCTATACACACATTTTTGGGACATTTCTTGTATTTATCCAATATGGCAAAAATCTTTCAACATGCTTTCTAAATTAATTGGCACATATTTGCTAGTGTTCCTCCTCAAGTACATACAATTCTCTGCCAGAAGCTCAGGTAAAATGCAAAAACTTTTTTACATCAAATTGTCATATAGTCAGTATATGGTATACCGGTTTTCCTGTCTAATTTTATTGAGGACAAACATGGAAGATGTTTATTTACCAAGTATTTTTTATTTAGTCTATTTTGTTGATTATATACTCATATAAAGTGTAAAGATAGCATAAATGTTTGTGTATATATTACATATACATTAGTTATTGAATGAGACTTGCATTGAAGTAAATGAGAGTTATGCTTTAGTAACCCAGTGCTACATAAGGCTTTCAACTGATGTACATCGTGTATATTCAGCGCCATCAGCTGATTGGTGGACTAGCTGGGCTTCAAAAAATTGGAGGACCCAAAAACACATTGGGGCAAAGGCAGACATCTGGTAATATAAAAAGTCCATTAATAATGATCAAGATCTTTATTGGCGCCTGTTTATGTAACAAGATGGCCACCTTTTCCCAATATGTTTCTGAAGTGGGAACATAGCCTAAAGAAGAACCAAGTGGAACTAAGTGGAAATCTTAGGAGGGCAGGGTAGTGCGGTAACATAATAAAGAGGCTATGCCGTCCCCATGGTGCTTAGCACAACGTCACCAGCATATGGACGCCCGTAGGCCTCCTCTAGCTCTTTTCCTACAATATTTTGCCCATTTTTCAGGTTTACACACAAGCAAAATATGAAAATAAAACTGTGTGACCAGGTAAAAAGATAACACTGTGAGAATTACTATTACACAACTTGGTAATCATGCAATAAACCGTTGGCTGCAGAGGATCTATTACCGATGGATTTGTGCAACTGATAGATGATGTTTTTTGATGAGTCAAAATGATCCGAATCCATAGAGGATCAAGTGTTTGCTTGTCAGCTGGTCTGACAAGTAATCAGGGTGATATTGGTCTATTCAGCCAAAAATTGTCCCGTGTAATGTAGCCCTAAGATTCTGGAATTGGAAGACCTTCAGATTGTATGTATTGAGTTTGTTTTCTTTTTTATTTTCTAGGTATTTTTGATTTGATGGATGTGGGAGGGTGCGAACAAAAATCAGATCTTTAATGCATTTTTACATATTGATTAATATGTTTGTTTGTTTTTTTTCACTCCTACATTATTGAGTTGTCTTCACAAAATATTCTGTTGCTGTCCTGTCATACTGGTGATAAAATCTGTTAGAAAAATGCATCCTATGCCTGCTAACACACTTTTTTGGCAATCATAGGTAACATGATCAATGTATGAAATGTCACTATTGATAAATTACCATGATGTACGCTTCGGTGCTGACCTGGTAGTCTAAAAAAAAATTTGAGTAAGCGAAGTGGTACATTTGCTTTAGAAACAACCATTTGTCTATGCAGTATGTTTGACTTTCGGTTATTTATCCACACTAGATAATAGAAAAGGAAGTATACTGTATTTCCTGTCATAATTTAAAGAAAAAAGATATAAAGTTATCAGATTTTTTTGGGAGGGGGAAATGAACAAGACACAAGTTTTTGAAGTACAAACTATAGTGTATCATCATCCAACATTTATCTATTTTTAGCTATTAACAGTCTAGAAAACTAATCCTGGCTGCAGGGATTACTGTAAGTGTATAAAATATTTCTGTAATTCCTTCTAGTTAACAATTGTGCTCTTGTTTGCAGCCAAACAATTTCAATTGTCCCCTTTTTAATTCAAAAAGTTTTTTTTTTTGTTTTTTTTCAGAGACAAAATATAACCATAACAAAATAAGCGCACATTGTATGAGGTTAAAATACGACTAAATAGTGATATAAAGTAATAGCATAATGCAAATACATTTATGAATGTGTTGACCAGTCAGTGGGAATATAAAAAGGCAGAGACAAGAGTGAGCTCTGATATTATTCGACTAAAGCCTGAATTACATGTAGCAATTATCGCTTAAAGATTGCTATACTGATCGATTGGTGGTGAAAACTAGCGATTTTGTAGCAAACGATTCTGAGGTTATTACATTCACCGATTACTGTTATGAATGATCGTTTTTACGGCGTTATATGGTCATCAATCAGGACAACCCACACAACATGTTTTATTGGCAAACGACTTATTACACAAAGAGATATGCAAATATTGGGCGAACTACCAACGATAAATTGGTTGACGGCTGTTGGCACATTATTCTAGTTTGGGGTTACTAATTGCCCTTTGGATGTGGCTTAATTGAAAAATCCATTAAATTTAATAGTAAAAACAGAGAAAGAACAGTGACAATATAAAAAATTGTGTGTGAACAACTAATAAAAAACGTCCGTTGTTTGCAAAAGACTTTAGAAAATAATGATCATGTTCAATATTTTGATGTCCGTGGCAAAAACGTCCGTTATTTAATACATTGTGTGCATTGGACGTCCGTCTTCCCATTGACTTCAATGCATTGCCATTGCAGTCAGTTAAATTGCGGCAAAAACGGACGTTATTTTAAATATGAAAGTCGGCCGCCTTCTCTCTATTTTTGACGTGTGAAGATTGCCTTAGGCATGTGTCCAATATTAAAACCTAGTTTTGAATTCCATGCGAGTAAAATGCATAGGAACTTGTAGGACCAACATTTTTTGCACAGGTGCGCCTAATCGTGGTCTATGTGAGTCACATGACAGCAGCAACAAGGAATACACAAAATGAACCCATTAGACTCCTATAATACATTATTAATAGGTTAATTTTGTATATTTCTTTTCTTGTGACTTGCACGCTTCTGACATGTCTTGCTTTTATTGGATGTAATTTACGAGGTGAGCTGATCTGAACTCCTTTTACATACAGATAGATGGATAGATGGAATGATAGATAAGAGATAGGAAATAGATAGATAGATCGATCGATAGAAAGAAAATAGATAGATAGATAGATAGATAGATAGATAGATAGATAGATAGGAGATTTCTATATTGGCGCCTTTGTTTCTAAATACAGATTTTATTATTGACATAGAAGGGAAAATTTCCAAGCAGAATTTGCTAATTCCTTGTTTATTATAGGGCAATAAAATGTAGTAAAAAATATTTACAGTACTAATGATTTATTTGTGTTATTCTTGTGTCATGTTTTAGTGTTATGGAAAACAACGCTTTCCCCTTGTTTCTGACTCTCGCAGGATGGTTGACTATAATTGAGTTCAGATCAGCATCTTGACCTTTGCTCCGCTCCATTTGCAGCTTTCTTCACATCTTGACAAAGTTCAGACTGCTGCTTTAATTCATGAAATGTGCTAGCCATACATGTGCTGGAGCGCAGGCATCAGGCATCAATAATGAACACATTTATTTGCCTGCAAATTGACTCTGCTTTAATGTGCACATCCTAGTAGGAAAACTGCCCTTCTATTCAAAGATAAACAGGAAAAAGTATTTATATTGTGATGGTTTATGGAAATGTACCAGACAATTTATTGGATAAACTGATGTCAATTTAGAGTGGACATTCCAAAATGAACACAGGAGGTTAGCACCAAACCAATAGCAGTAAACAGTCGCTGTGTATGAAAGTGCTTCAGTCTCCGATGACAACTGTAAACAGATTACATAGTGCATTGTGCAATGACGCATCACCAACTAGCTACAGTTTCAGCTTCTATTGCCTGCTAAGGGTCATTATTGTCTATTCTTTACATAAGTTATAATATTTTCCCTATATTTGTTGCTATTTGTGTGTTATACATTTAACCATCTCACACAGATACTTGTAATCTTATTGATTGCATCATGTTTAGTTTCCTTTAATAACATTTATTATAGGGAATGTCTCATATAATAACCCTCTCTTCATAAGTCATATAAGGGCATGGGAATAGAAACACAGAAAAAAAGACAAATTTGGTCAGCTTTCCTAGAACACTATTCACACTAGGCAGGAGCACGTTGCTATGTCTGAAATTGCAAACACAAAAAAACAAAGAAAAATGCAACAGCTCACTGCAATGGCAAGATACAGACCCACTACAGACATACAAATAGTTAAAAGCAGCCCCTCCAACTGCTAAAAAAAATTCCCACAAAAATAATGAGGCTCTTGGTTATCATTTGCAAACAGTGTAAACCACCCCACCAACGATAAGGTGGCCTCATGCTCGGGGCAGACCCTACACCCTACAGTTTTAGAGATCTGTAAATTACTTTTGTTTCAAAAGAAATCAAGACTTATCAACTGCTGTATGCCCTGCAGAAATTGATGTCTTTTATTTTCAGTTTGACAGGGTGCTCTCTGCTGCCTCCCCTGTCCTGTCACAGTCTGTCCAGAGCAGGAAAGGTTTTCTATGGTGATTTGTTATTGCAGTGGAAATGCAACTAGATACCCCAAATAACAAAATGTTGTATGTATAATATTACTTAAACTAAATATAATAATTCTACATAATATCTGTACAGATTTTGCATGCTCCTTATGTGTTACCACATCCAAAATATACTGATAGATTTCTATAAAGTTATCTCTAAGTTGTCTTTAACATATGGACATGAGATGGATGGTACTGTAACCTAAGAACTCTCCCATTGTATCATAGGAGATCAGCTAAGCGTCTATGAATTTACAGGATATGGCTATGGTCACACTTAGTAAGAGACCGGCCGTTCCGTGACCCGGCCAGATGATGTTTCAGGCCGCAGAGTTCTGATGCGGGCGCATCTGTGCGCCCGCATTAGAACTCCCCACAGCACACAATACAGCGAGAGGCTCGCTCTATTGTGTGAACTGACAGGGTTTTTTGCGGCCGCTATTGACTGAATAGCGTCTGAAGAAAACTGACATGTAAGTTTTCTACGGCGCCACTAGGGATCTCGGCCGGAGTGTATACTATGTGTATACACTCTGTCCGGGATTCCCTTAGGCTGCAGCACTACGTAAGTGCCGCAGGAATCACGGCCGTTGTAACAACAGCAGTGATTTCCGTGGCACTTACGTAGTATGAACATAGCCTATGACAGCAAACTTGCTGACTGTTTCCAGTGGTAACCAGCAACATTTTGCTTTGGATTGAGGTGTGGATATGAATAATTAAATGGCCAGTATTCAAATATTACCTTATGAGGACCCGACTTTCACCTTCATTTGTTACATTTATATACAATAGGAATATATGGACTAAGGTTGTCTGTATAAAAAGCTTATTTTAGCCTAGTAGATGACTTAGGACCTTACATGGAGCAATAATCTGGCAAATCAGGCCGATTAGGCATATTATCGCTCTGTGTAATAAAGGAGACGATCATCGATGATCGCTGTAGTTATCTCCAGCCTGAAAATCATCGGCTGATGGACACGCATCGCTACGTGTAATGGCAATGTCAGGCCGATGACTGAAGACTGTGTAAGAGTGCCTTCACACGTAACGACTCGCAAAGCACATCTCGCAAGTTTGGCAGCGAGACCCGCTACGAGCCGAGGTCCTGGCAGGTCCAAGTAACTACATACATCTGAAAGAGAGCTGCGAGTATGTAATGCAACCGCCCCCTTAACCCCTTCATCCACTCCCGCCCGGCTCCCGCTCTGCAGCGTATATACATTATCTGTCTCTTGCTGCATGGGATCCCGGCGTCCTGCTCTGCCGCCCAGCCAATCAATGTGTTGCCCAGCTGCAGCCACTGATTGGCTGGGTGGCAGAGCAGGACGCCGGGACCCCGTACAGCAAGAGACAAGTAATGTATATACGCTGACGACCAGGATTTGCGCTGCGAGTTGTTACGTGTGAAGGCACCCTAATAAAATAATAAACCTTAAGGCCCTATTCCCTGGAACGATTATCGTTCATAAACTCGCTCCAACGAACGCTTGTTAATGATCACTAAACATTTTCTTTTAGCGAACGATAACACATAACACACGTGAGAATGTGAACGATATATGTAGTGTAACGATTATTTTGCGGTTGTTACATAGTCGTTTAAAACGTTAAAACGGGCCCTTTTAGACAACCTGAATGGAGGCCGAAAACGATCACCAATCAGTGAGATCAACACTTGTTTGCAAAATCTTCACAAGGTTCGATAAATCGTGTGGCCAAGCCACACAAAAGATGGCTGGAATATTCATTTAGCCCATTTAAATTCACAACCTATACCATAAGTGTGTATTATTGTCTGATAGGGTTTATTTGTTTTTGTGTAACAGTACTCATCAGTGAAATATTTATTCTTGACAAACCTGAATCCATTGACCTGATTCCATTGTGCTTTTGGGGCATTTACATGCAGGTGTTTCTCTTCCAGTGTTGTACGGCATATTGTGGATTGGTAAGAAATGTTACAGTGTAGCACATTTGTTTTGCAGATTGTTTTAACGTTGAGTCGTATTACTTACTGAAAACTCTATTTGTAAACCGATAAATCACTCGGTATGGCTCATATTATATATCGCATAGTTTGTATTTTTAGCACATCATTGTCCTCTAGAGATCATAAAATGGCCATTAATCGTATTGTTATATATCACCGTTTTGTCAATGATGATATAACGTTCATTGATATGCAATGCATCATTTTTAGTTTGCCACAATATAATTATAATAAATGAGGGACATTGTGAAGTTGAGCTTTACATGTGTAGCCTATTAGCCGAACATTATTCCAACATCACATTCATCCATCTCAAAGAAATGGCCTGTGAATAGAATGATGGCATATGTACTGTATGTATTAAGTGAGTCTTCACATTTTGCTGCATATGATGAGAATTGTACTGTAACTTCTTAAAGGAATACTTAATAGAAATTAAAGATAAAATTAAACATCCACACTATTTGACTGTAGGATTTCCTGTAGCTTCTGTTTTGTAGAAACCTGGCCAACTTTTTGACACCCGTTGATTTGAAAATAATTTTACCCCTTTAGGCTATGTTCCCACGCAGTATTTTTGCTCAGTTTTTTGCAACCAAAACCAGGAGTGGATTGAAAACACAGAAACACACATAACATACACTGTTAAAATTGAGTGGTTGGCTGCCATTTAACAACAAATAACAGCCTTTTTCAAAATAACAGCCCTTTTTTTATAAGACAATGGCAATTATTTGCCGTTAAATGACGGCCATCCACTAACTTTCAACAGTGAGTGAACATAGCCTTTCTGTGTTTTCAATCCACTCCTGGTTTTGGTTGCAGAATACTGAACAAAAAAACTATATAATGATCATGATCATTTTTAACATCTGTCATTATAAAAAAAAAGAAAAAAAAAAAGATGGTGTGTGAACATAGCCTTAAAGTGAATTAGCAGCTTTACAGTAAGTGGCTGGGTTCACACCCAGCATATTTCAGTCAGTATTGTGGTCCTCATATTGCAGCCTTAACCAGAAGTGGATTGAAAACACAGAAAGGCTCTGGTCACACAATGTTGAAATTGAGTGGATGGCCGCCATATAATGGCAAATATTTGCTGTTATTTTAAAACAACGGCTGTTAATGACTGCTAGAACAGCTATAGCTAAACGTTGGAAATCCACAGACGTTCCTAGTATTACATAAATTAGACACGCTACAAACTTTAATTATCAGATGGAACTGACAATAGCAATGAGATCTAACACAGTTAAGCGTACAGAGGACATTTGGAGCGAGTGGAGAACCTACCAAACGACCATCTCTCATTAGGATTAGCTGTACACATGCTGTAAGATACGTCATGCTACAAATTTACTTATAGAAGGCCATTGTGTGATATATCCAGTCACCCCTAACCCCTCCTCCCCCCCTTCCCTCCCCCCCCCCACTGCCTGATCTACCGAGTCTCATCTTATTTAAACAATGTGGCACTCGAGCTGTAAGTTTTAAGTTTCTGTTATGTTCTTACTTTGTTACACTAAGTTTGGATGTCCAACTGAGGACATATGTTTTTTATGTCTATATTTGTTCATTGCTTTTTTGGAAAACCAATAAAAAATTTTTGTCAGAAATAATGTCAGTTATGTACCATTAAATGGCGGCCATCCACTCAATTTTAACATTGTGTGACCATAGCCTTCTGTGTTTTCAATCCACTACTGGTTGAGGTTGCAATATAAGGACCACAATACTAACTGAACTATACTGTGTGTGAACCCAGCCTGTGTCTGTGTAGATAGGGCCTTATTTAGATTTTTCTGGATAACATAGGAAAATCACTAAGCAGAGTTCCCAGTAAAAATGTTCCAGAATTAGCTCATGAGTGATACTAGGATTTACTAAAACAGACATGTCAGAAAACACCTTCTCTGATTGTAGACATTTTCATTCCTTTTCATCTGTATCCCATCCGGTCTCTCCTTGTGGCTTCTCCTGGTGACTGCTGCATAGTGTCTCTTCTACCTATGGTGCAGTTCAGATGTTATGATGCAGTGCGCCACCTGTGCTAAGCCAATAAAATCCCTATTGTGCTACCAATCTCCGGTAGACTGCAGGCTTTAAAGTGTACCTGTCATGATTAAGAAAAACAATAAATATATAGTTAATGCTTGCCTTATGTATAGTGTTGGTTTTAATACTGGAGCTCCTGCATTTCACCATGAGCTGGTAGGAGGCCCTGAGATCAGTTAGTTTACTAATCTGCAGCTGTGCGCACTGACATGCACAGCATCAGCATTCATCTTCACTGTGCAGAGCAGAGAGTCAGCTGACATCACTTTCTGCTTTCGGTTTATTTGTTTATTTTTTGCTTTTACTAAAGACCATATGACCTTAGTGATTGGGCCTCAACAGCAGTTCTCCAGAAAGTGAGACACCTAGTGGACGATTTTATAACATTGTATCCCATATAGAAAACAGACAAACAAAATAAATTAAGTAAATTGCAAAGCTATAGTATATCACCTCCCCTGCTGATTCACCATTATTCATTGGAAATGACAGTGCCCATTTAAGCACCTTGAAGCTTATAAGAATAAGTGAAGGGTAGAGATGAGCGAACCGGCCGAGGTTCGGGTTCATATGAACCTGAACTCTCGGCTTCTTATTCCCGCTGTCTGCCAACTCCATGGAGAGGGTGGATACAGCCTGAGGACCGCCTGGACAATTGGGATACAGCCATAGCCATAGGCTGTATCCCAGTTTTCTAGGGAGTCCTCAGGCTGTATCCACCCTCTCCACAGAGCGGACAGACAGCGGGAATCAGAAGCCGAGAGTTCAGGTTCATACGAACCCGAACCTCGGCCGGTGAATCTCTAGTGAAGGGGCAGGTAGCTAAAACACTACTTTTGGTTCACTCTATGTCCTGAGGATGCAGATACAGTTAATAGTGACACTGACTGACAGCTTTCTCTAATTCAAACTGATTATAGCTTTGAAAAAAAGTAAAATATGGTCAAGAAGTTTTTGCTTGTACTATTTACTTTGCATGAGGTACATCCTAATGAAAATCTAGCTTATAACTGCTATAATAAAGCCCAAAGGAATAATGATGTGCTTTGTGTTTGATTAGTAAAAGTACTCATTTGGCTGGAGAGAAAGCTATCTGTTACTGGCAAGGTTCTTGGCATTGGCTTAAGGTATTGAATCACAGTGACAAAAGTTTTAAACAATCATTAGAGATGTAACTTGTTTACATTTCTCCTTCCACTGAGATGCACATAGGAAGTTTATATATATAGTTAATATGCTGCCCATTCCTGTTGCTATCCAGAATATCACTGATAGGCAGGTACATAGCACTAACTGTGTTATATGGGTAATTTGCAAGTGTATCTTGGGGTGCAGAGAGATTTATTTGACAGATTTTTGAAGCTAAAGCCAGGAATGGGTTTGAGAAGAAGAGAAATCTCTTTCTTTCCTTTATTACCTGTTCCCTGTTTATAGTCTGTTCCTGGCTTTGGCTTTAAAGGGGTAGTGCGGTGCTAAACAAATATTCACTAAATAACACACATTACAAAGTTATACAACTTTGTAATGTATGTTATGTATGTGAATGGCCCCCTTCCCCGTGTTACCCCCCACCCACCCACGCTAGACCCGGAAGTGTAGTGCTCTATACTCACCTGATTCGTGTTGAACCCCGTCCGCCATCTTGGGACAATGATGTCATCTTCGCGAGGCCAGCCGAACCGCTCCGACCGTCCCTCGTGCCGGCCCCCCTCTGCCGCGTCATCAGCTGCTCAGCCGCGATTGGCTGAGCATAACTGGACTCAGACAATCACGGATGAGCAGCTGATGACACCGCAGAGGGGGGGCTGGCATGAAGGAGGGCTGGTGCAGTCCGGCCAGCCTCCCGAAGATGACATCATTGTCCCAAGATGGCGGACGGGGGTTGACACGAATCAGGTGAGTATAGAGCACTACACTTTCGGGTCTAGCGTGGGTGGGTGGAAACACAGGAAAGGGAGCCATTCACTAACATAACATACATTACAAAGTTGTATAACTTATAATGTGTGTTATTTAGTGAATAATTGTTTAGCGCCGCACTACCCCTTTAACCCTTTAAGGACGGGGCCAATTTTCGTTTTAGCCTTTTCGTTTATTCCTCCTTGTGTTTAAAAGGCCATAGCACTTGCATTTTTCCACCTACAAACCCACATGAGCCCTTATTATTTGCGTCACTAATTGTACTTTGCAATGACAGGCTGAATTTTTGCATAAAGTACACTGCGAAACCAGAAAAAAATTAAAAGTGTGGTGAAATTGAAAAAAAAAACCGCATTTCTTTTATTTGGGGGGTATTTGTTTTTACGCCATTCGCCCTGGGGTAAAACTGTTCGGCATGTTCCTCAAATCGTTCCGATTAAAACGATATATAACATGTATAACTTTACTTTTATCTGATGGCCTGTAAAAAATTCAAACCATTGTTATAAAATATACGTTCCTTAAAATCGCTCCATTCCCATGCTTATAACGCTTTTATCCTTTGGTCTATGGGGCTGTGTCATATGATGTTTACTTTCTATCAGTACCTTGATTGCGCATATACGACTTTTTGATCGCTTTTTTATTAATTTTTTTCTGGATTTGATGCGCAATGCGCAATTTTGCACTTTGGGATTTTTGGGCGCTTACGCCGTTTACCGGACAAGATTAGTAATGTGATTAATTAATAGTTTGGGCGATTACGCACGCGGCGATAACAAACATGTTTATTTATTAATTTATTTATTTACTTTTATTTAAAACATGGGAAAAGGGGGGTGATTAAAACTTTTATTAGGGGAGGGGGCTTTTTACTTATAACAATACTTTTTTTTTTAACACATATACTAGAAGCCCCCCTGGGCTAGTATATACACTTTGATCTCTTATTGAGATCTTTGCTGTATACTTATACTTATACTGCTGCAGCCGAAAACAAATGAGTGCCGAGTCGGGGTTGGCGCCATCTTGGAGCGGACCCTGGCCGGCACCACACACGTTTTCCCGGAGGAGCGATCTCCTCCACTAGACACCAGAGAACGGCTGCCTCCGGTAATCGGAGGCAGCTGTCAAATTTGACAGCTGCCTCCGATTACCTGATTAGCGGTCCCGGCGATCAGACCGTGCCCGCTAATAGCCGCGGTCCCGGGCTACACACGGCACCCGGGAACGCGGCGGTTCAGAGCGGGGTCGCGGCGCGGACCCGCTCTGAATGCCTCCTACGGACATATGACATACGGGTACATCATATGTCCCTTAGAGGTTAAAGTGTCACTGTCGTTAAAATTTTTCGGCAGCAGAGAGCAAAGAACAAAGGATTACACCACAGGGAGCCGCTGAAAGCCCCTATTCAGAGGTCAGAGAAGTCAGTGCTGATCAGAGGAGATAGCCTGGTGATGTAGCTGTAAATTAACTCTTTGTTGTCCTGTTTTGGTGCCTCATCTCTCCCCTCTCCATAGAGAACAATAAAGATGGGGGGGGGGGGGAGAGCTTCAAACTGCTTTTTTATGATAAAAATGCATTTTACGGCTAATAAACCCAAATTCAAAGTTTCATAAAATTGCCTGTACTATTGATTCCTGCAAAAAAATTTTTAATAACAGTGACAATTTAATAATCTGACAGATAAACCTGTCTGTGTAAAGGCAGCCTTATTCACTGACCAATAATTTTATACTATTATTAGCAATGCCTTCTTTTACTAAAGAATTAGGAGTGGCAATATATGCTCACAATATAGGGTCACGGGGGGGGTGGCATTTATTTAAGTGAGTGTACCACTGATACAGTGCTTTTTTGTTTTTTACATGAATACACCGGCGTGGGGATGCCACTGCAGCAGTCATTTTTTGAACCGCCGCCCGGTTCCCGTGCACGGCGCCGGTCTATTACTGAGCGCCGGCTGAGCATGAAGTACTGGAGCCCCCCCGTGTCACAATCTCTCATCTTTGACAAAGCTCCATTGATTCTCTGTGTACCCATTACTGCGGAAAAATGTTGAATACAGAACGCACAGAGGCCGCAACCCCTCTTTGTGCGGTCACACCCCAGGTTACACCACCTCTCCACCCTCTGGCACAAGTGGTACAGAAGAGCTTGATACGAATAAATTATTTGCAAAAGAAGCATATATTTCTGTACATTGGGCCCATCTGCACCAGATAAACAATATTCCCCATGGTGTCCAAATAAAATATGTGACAAAAGTTATTCAAGTCAGTCTTTTCCACAGAATTCTGCCACTTTTTCAATAATGAATATACCCCAATGTAATATGGTAAAAGCTTCATCTCTGTTTTTATTAACATCATGCTAGTAGTAAAGGATCCCATTTTCTCACAGTGAAAATGTACAGTTTCTGTCATTTCTTGGCAAGATTTTCTTTTCTTTTGTTTTTTGTATTTGTTTTCCTTTAAGCATTTAGCCCATGTATTTATGCAATGCTAATCATCATCCAAAGCAATCAGTGCTAGTGAACATTGCATTGTTTTTTAGGAATGTTAAATGAAGGCGCCACTTTGTAACCTTGTGTACTTCTAATTGTATGAGCTCTAGAAATTTAGGGGGGAATTTATCAAGAGTTTGCAAGAGTAGGCCAAGAATTTCTGATAGTGGCTGATAACAGAGAGCAACAGTGTATATATTGTATGAATATGATCCTGTGTTAATGGCTGATAATAGAGAAGAACAGTTAGCAAGTGCCGTATACATGTGACAAGGTCAAGACCTTTACAGAAAAGTTCCCTGAGACCCAAGATACCTACCAGCCAATTTTGGAGTCTCATAAGTAAGTATTTAGGTGCTTATATAGTAATGGTAATGGCTGTTAACACAGAACAATACCAAGGTCAGGACCTTTATGAAAACCTTACTGGGTTCAAATACTTAAGACATTTAAATGCCTGTAGAGGACAGACTTTAAAATTATGGCCAATACCAAAAAAAAAATTGTGAGAGAGTGTTGTATATCTCCTGCAAAATCTTGAATTTTACAAAATACAATTTGGCGGTCAAACAGTTGAGGCATTCAGACATCTTTAGAGGATGTAATGATAGACAGACAGACATTCACTTGTGTAAAATACACTGCTCAAAAAAAAAATAAAGGGAACACTCAAATAACACATCCTAGATCTGAATGAATGAAGTATTCTCATGGAATACTTTGTTCTGTACAAAGTTGAATGTGCTGACAACAAATCACACAAAAATCATCAATGGAAGTCAAATCTATTAACCAATGGAGGCCTGGATTTAGTCACACACAATATTAAAGTGGAAAAACACAGTACAGGCTGATCCAACTTTGATGTAATGTCCTTAAAACAAGTCAAAATGAGGCTGAGTATTGTTTGTGGCCTCCATGACCTCCCTACAATGCCTGGGCATGCTCCTGATGAGATTGTGTATGGTCTCCTGAGGGATCTCCTCCCAGACCTGCATTAGGAGGAACCCAGGGCCAACTGCACCAGTATATGGTCTCACAGAGGGTTTGGGGATCTTATCTCTAAACTTAATAACAGTCAAGCTACCCCTGACGAGCACATGGAGGGCTTTGTGGCCCTCCAAACAAATGCCACCCCACACCATTACTGACCCACTGCCAAACCAGTCATTCTGAAGGATGTTGCAGGCAGCAGGTCATGTGCTCAGTGTGAACCTGCTTTCATCTGTGAAGAGCACAGTGGCGAATTTGCCAATCGTGGTGTTCTCTAGCAAATGCCAAGCGTCCTGCACGGTGTTGGGCTGTGAGCACAACCCCCATCTGTTGGGCCCTCATACCATCCTCATGGAGTCGGTTTCTAACTATTTGTGCAGACCTATGCACATTTGTGGCATGCTGGAGGTCATTTTGCAGGGCTCTGGCAGTGCTCCTCCTGTTCATCCTTGCACAAAGGTGGAGGTAGCGATCTTGTTGCCCTTCTATGGCCACAGCTTGCATTGATGTGCCATCCTGGATGAGCTGCACTACCTGAGCCACTTGTTTGGGTTGTAGAGTCTGTCTCATGCTCCCACGAGTGTGGAAGCACCACCAACATTAAAAGGTGACCAAAACATCAGCCAGAAAGCATAGGCACTGAGAAGTGATCAACCTGGAGTGTGTTTTTCCACTTTAATTTTGTGCGTGACTCTAAATCCAGGTCTCAATTGGTTAATAAATTTGATTTCCATTGATGATTTTTGTGTGATTTTGTTGTCAAAACATTCAACTTTGTACAGAACAAAGTATTCAATGAGAATATTTCAATCATTTAGATCTAGGATGTGTTATTTGAGTGTTCCCTTTATTTTTTTGAGCAGTGTAGATAGCACTGTACGCCTGAGTAATTGGAGCAGTGCTTATGTGTCTAT
Organism: Dendropsophus ebraccatus; assembly: GCF_027789765.1. Lineage (NCBI taxonomy): Eukaryota > Metazoa > Chordata > Amphibia > Anura > Hylidae > Dendropsophus > Dendropsophus ebraccatus. The sequence goes on from NC_091460.1 coordinate 75,081,084, forward strand.
TTGTAAAGATGGTTCACAGCTGCTGTAACAGTCTAGACAACCATTTCAGTGAGGTAGTATTTCTGTATGCTCAAAGAGGAACTATCAGTAGGTTAGAAGCTATGTCTCTATAGTCCACAGCACACTGAGGATGAAGGTAGTTTTTGTATTTTGATCCTTGGCGTTGTTTTTGTGTAGTTTGTAGTTTAATTCATATGCTATTAATATGATGTCTGTACCAATCAGCTTCCTCCAATAATCCGAGTGACATCACTTACCGATGGATAAATACCATGGATAGACATCTTCTTCTTCTTGCAAATGCCAACAACCTCCGTGTCGCCACTTTGAAAACTGAATCTAACAAAACCATGCATGTTTATAAAATCTTTTGAAACATCAGGGACACTTTAGAGATACAAAAAGGTATTTGCGTTTGGATTGTCTACCTCCTTATTTAATTAATCAGCCTCAAGTTATGCGGGAAGTTTTATTGATCCTCACTCAAAATAGCTAGATGAATGGGTGCCCAAATTGGATTCCTGGATCAGTCTATGTGTTGTTTCAGTACGATACATTATTAATCATAAGATGTGACATAATATTGATATTTGATGAATCAGACATAAAGTTATTCAAACTGCCCAAACTGCATGTCAACTATGTCAGGTCAGCACATGTATTTTATTCTGAATGCTCACACAGTTATCATTAGATGTCAAAAATGAGAACATAATGTTTGGTACAAGCATAGAGAATGTTCACATTTTCACTGATAAATAGTGTTCGAGTCACATCCACTTTTCAGAGGTCTAAATGTCTATGTACAGAAAAGAAGGTTCCTAGATACCTAATGATTTCTGATGAGTGAAACAAATGCATTTATATCTTGTGTGACTAAACCAATATGCACTTGGATGAAACATTCTCTTTTCCTTTATATAAAAGTTCTGTAAGAATTTCCTGTGGGAGGATGTGGTTCCTTGCTGAACTTCATAGCAATTTACTTGTAAGTACAGCAAATGAACACAAGGGATGCATGACATACCAGCCTCATTGCAAGTCATAAAAGCAAGGTAGATGTGACCGAATGCAAATTCCTACAGTCACAGAACTCTAAGTGACCTTAAAAAGTCATGATAGATACTGTTTTAAAAGAAGTTATGTTAGTAGAGCTAGAAAAGTACAAGCACTGCTTCGCTTAGTGGCTACTGTACCTTTAAATGACTTTAATTTAGTTACCATACAGGGTACTGCCTTTACTTGTTAGGAGTTCCTTAATGTATATTATTTTTGTGTTTCTATTGTTAACTCAACTCAAATAACATCTCTCTCTCCCTCATCTGTATTTCTATCCCAAAAACTACAAACAACAAGGATCAAGTAGAGAAGACATAGGATAATTGTCTGATATATCTGAAATGTTGGAATAGTATGATTGATATGGTTGTGGCTGTTGGGTCCACCATCCATGCTGGAAACTGACTAGGGTTGTAAATTGAGCTTTTAGCAATTTCTGTAACATCAGTGGTGTTCCCACAATATCGCTATATGCATATACTTGAGCTCTTGCCGCAACAATGCTCTTGAGTGGTAATTTGGAGGGTTAACAACAAAAAGGCTTAACATAGGCTTAGGAGAAAGGTCTATTAATAGGAGGAGGAAGAGCGGGCTGTAGATCTTCTTAGTTAACTAAACTTAGTTAAAAAAAACATGTTGGAGTTTTGGCCTTTACTGCCCTCTGTTCTCAGCATAGCGATGTCACTAGGACTGGCGGAAGTTCCCTGTGGTACATGCTACCAGCCGGAGTGTTCTGACAACCTCCAATACTGCCACCTTCCTTTATCCAAACCTACATATTCCCGAAGTAAGGGCCCTATTCCACCAGACGATTATCGTTCAGATTATCATTAAATTGTTCTAATCTAAACGATAATCCATCGATTGAAATGCAGTTAACGATTAACTGTATCCCAGTTTTCTAGGCATTCCTTGGGCTGTATCCACCCGCTGCAGGGAGCCGGCAGACATCGGGAGTCAGTTGCCGAGATTTCTGGTTCGTATGAACCAGAAATCCGGCAGGTTCACTCATCTCTAATAATGAACCTTGTAGTTCCTCCTGTGTCTTTCTTTAAAATTGCTGCCTGAGGTGTTAGTGCAGACGCCCTCGATGACAGTGAGGTGCAGAGTAAAGAAGACAACAGGGAGTCGAAACTTTGAGATGCAGCAGTTACTTTACTTGAACTTGAGGTACATTCACAGTCTTTATCGGCAGAGTACCTTCCAAGATGGCTGTCATCCAATGCTGGGTCCTCCTCTACATTGGTACATGTACTACAGTCCCTACGGAAACCCACTTCAGTACACTGCATTTATTTATTAAAGGTGCTGTTGCTACCAAGTGTACATCTATTGAAGCGACCTGCTCATACAAGTTTGCTTCTCACCTTATGTTCATTAGGATTTATACAGTGGAGTTGCGTACACATGTAGTTTTTACTGCTTGTTGTTACTCTTTTTTGCATATTGTCATTTTGATGATAGGATCGCTAAAGGCTTGGTGTAATAGCTACTGTTAAAAGGCAGTGCTTAGCCGACATGCACAATGTCGACTGATCCTTGTCTTTCAACGTGCTGAAAATTTTTTGAACAATAACGATGGTCTGCTGGCCGTCACTTCGAGCAATAGGAGCGGCGGTAGCAGACTGCCACAATCTCCCCAGAGGATCTTTAGCGACCCCCCCCCCCAGGCGCCTGCTTGCACTTCTAATAGCAATGGCAGTGAGCGGGGAATGAGGAGTAAGCGAGCGCTGATCTGACAAGCCAGCGATCATTTGCTCCTCACCGTCGGCCCATGTGTAATAGTGCCTCAACTCAGAGCGACACCCACACTATTATATAGGTGCGGAGTTAGGGGTTTCATTGATTTTATCTGTGAATTTTTTCTGATATATCTAATTTTTAAAACAAATTAGACAAAAAGAAGGGACTTTTGCACAAAATGGGGCATTGCTTAAATGCAACAGAAATGCACCAGAATGTAACCCAAGTTGAGCCTGGGTTCACACTACGTATATTTCAGTCAGTATTTTGGTCCTCATATTTCAACCAAAACCAGGAGTGGATTGAAAACACAGAAAGGCTATGTTCACATAATGTTGTAATTGAGTGGATGGCCGTCATTTAATGAAAAATATTTGCAGTTATTTACTGTTATATGGTGGCCATCCACTCAATTTCAACATTGTGTGAACATAGTCTTTCTGTGTTTTTAATCCACTCCTGGTTTGGTTGCTATGAGGACCTGACATGAGGACCAAATACTGCCTGAAATATACTGTGTGTGAACCCAGCCTAAATGCGTAGCTAAGTAAGCACTATCCATAGTTTTATTACAGTTGTCCAAGGCTGCAATCAAGTAAAAAAATGTTTTTATTGCTGCTTTGAAGTGTCATAGAGGTTTAGCCAGGGCACTTAACCCCTTAAGGACCAGGCTAATTTTCATTTTTTCCTCCTTGTGTATATAAGGGCATAGCAGTTGCATTTTTACACCTACGGACCCACATGAGCCCTTATTTTTTGCGTCACTAATTGTCCTTTGCAATGACAGGCTGAATTTTTGCATAAAATATGCTACGAAACCAGAAAAAAATTATATGCGCAGTGAAATTGAAAAAAAAAACAATTCTTTTTCTTTGGGGGGGGGGGGGGGGGCTTCATTTTTACGCCTATGTGTCCTATAGAAAAACTGACATGTTATATATGTTCCTAAAGTCGGTACGATTAAAATGATAAGCAACTTGTATAACTTTTATATTAATTGATGGCTCGTAAAAAAATAAAACTTTTTACAGAAAATAAACGTTCCTTAAAATCGCTCTATTCCCATGCTTATAGCGCTTTTATCCTTTGGTCTATGGGGCTGTCTGATGTGTCATTTTTTACGCCATGATCTGTACTTTCTATCGATACCTTGATTGCGCATATGCGACTTATTGATCGTCATTTCGACGCTGAGCCCCAGCCGGCTCATTAGAACTGATCTCCCCTCCGCGATCGCATCGCGGGGGGAGATCCCCGACTAGACACTAGGGACAGGGGCACAGTCGCTATTCAAATGAAGCTGTCAGCTTTGACAGCTGCATTTGAATAGTTAATTAGCCGGCCGCGGCGATCGGCTGCGGCGGCTAAGACCTGGGGTCCCTGACTGCACATAGCAACCGGGGACCGCGGGCTGCAGAGAGGGCTCAGGTCGGGAGCCCTCTCTTATCCCCCTTAATGGCCGCATGAGGACGGTATACCCGTCATGCGTCGATAAGGGGTTAAAGAGACTCTGTCAGTAGATTTATGCAGTCCTTTCTCAGGGTAGCATAAAGTAGTGACAGAGAAGCTGAACAGAATGATGTATCACTTACATTGTTCTGTGCAGCTGATTTGGAGATATCCTCTTGGATAACATGGATAATAAGCAGTCAGTCAACTCAATCAGTATAGTCAGTCAACTCTCAATCAGCAGCTAGAGGGCAGGGATAGGGGTGCGGCAAGAATCCTGTTCTCCTGCTTGTTACAAGAACGGCTACACAGAATGATGTAAGTAATACAGTAATCTGTTTAGCATTTCTGTCACTAGTTTATATTCCCTTTAAGTAAGGCAAGGTGTTGATGGCAAGTCAATAATGTGTGCCACCAGTAAGGGGTAACATTAGTCTTAAAGGACATGGAAAACGAAAGTAGTTACTGTTGGTGAACAACTACCCAAAAATATTCAGTCACCACCTCAGAAGGGACAGCCAAATTGAAATATTGAAGCGAAAATGCTAATTTGAGCCATTACCCTCTAATATATAGCATTTATTCATATGTGGGAAAAATTTATTTTCTGGAATGAATAGGTCCCAAAAATTCTTTTATGTGGCAAACATTTATTATTGTAATATTGTACTAGTAAACATTTAATATTTGAAATCTTTGGAAATGCACACAAATAAATATTGATTTTAAATGTAGTAGGATAAGTAAGTAACTTGGAAACATCATATTCAGTTTTTATTAGCAAGTTACCGTGTATTCAGTTACAAAGCCAGAAACCATGTATATGCTGTTTTAGCCATCAAATTAATGGAAAGTTTCCAGTTCAAATGACCCTTTTAGGCTATGTTCCCACCTTGGAAACATAGCCGGGAATAGCGGCCAGCTCACTATATAGACAGCCACTAATATGATCATTATTAGCGACCATCTTTATTACAAGACGGCAGTCTTTGCCTGATATGTTCCTGAAGTGGGATCATAGCCTTATATAGTGACACTGGCAGTCAGTCAGGGTAATGGTGTGTAAAAGGAACTTTAAATCCTTTAGGAAAAGTTAGAATGGGAACATACATTTTGTACACAAGTCAGGGGTTGCACATGATAAGATTATCTGGGAAAATACATACACCAACAATGTCAATACTAATACCATTACTAAAACAAGCCATGTGAATTAGTTGCATTAGTTGGCTGAACCTAGAAAAATAAGCCTGATTTTTTTGGCCTTTTTTTAAGGATGAAAGCAATATGCACATATGACACAATCCTTTTTTCTGTTGCACAGCCCTAACCTTGGACTATGCACTTGGACTCACACCTATATTGGTCACCGACCAAAGGTGACTATATTCATTCAGTAAATGTCAGACAAAGGATCATTTGGCCACCAGTTGCTTGTCCTTCTCATACAAATGAATGTTCAGTATGGCTGAATGTTCATGTGTTCCCTATGGAAGGAAAAGGTTGAGCCACAGTCAGACAGATCTGGTGCAGCTTTAAACATATAAGAGCTGATAGACTTTCATTGCTCAAACCCTATCTCTACTGGCATCTCTGTCGGTGGAGACTCAGGAGACACCATACACCTTATACCGTCTGCTGACATCAGTATAAAGTATATGGGGGTCTTAGCTCACCCCTCTCTCACACTTCTCCATTTCCTATTGCAACATGTTTAAAACTTTGTTAACCCTCTCAGAAGATTGGTTGACAGCAAATTCAAAATCTCTATCTTTAATCAGTCATTCTTGCACCTGGTTAAGTAGACATGAAGGTGGAGCCACAGCGGCATGTAGTCACGCTGCCTCAGCCCTCTTACCAGTTACTTACCCTTGAGTGGCAGCCTGAGCACTGGGAACTTAACGCAAAGCCCAGCGCTTATGCTGCCAATCAAATGTCAGTGGGAAGAGGGCCAAAACAACGTGACTACATTCGGCTGGGGCTCCGCCCTCATGTTTACTTAACAGTTGCTGGGACGATTGATTTAAAATTAAAGATTTTGAAATTGCCACGCCACCAGAGCCTGCCAGTTATATTGTCAGGGAGCTGTCTCTGTCAGCTGTAAGATACTGGGACCAACTCACTCTCCTTCACGGAGGTAATTGGTTCCCTTTAATATGATATAACCTTTTGACTAAAAATTACAAATCAGACATATGATATATGTGCAATTCCAGTACACTGTAAAGTCATTTTTTTCTCCACAATACCTCTTTAAGTCTGTATGTCTGAGATGATTGTGGCTTGATGCTTAACACTACTGTCTTAACTGTCTTACACATTTGAGGCCTTGGGTTTGAATCTGTGCAGAACTCTGTCTCCTTGAAAAGAAGTTTTCCTTCTGCTTTTACTCCATTTTTTTATTACTATTGCAATCATTTGTTTAGGTTATCTGGTGATTTATGAGAGTTTGTTTATGAGATAAGGAAATTAGATTGAGAGTCTTATGGGGTCCAGAGACTGATACCAGTACAGTCCCTGTACAGTGTTATAGAATATATCGAGTCTGGAGCAGTAGAGGATAGTGTACATTATTCAGAAGCAAGTATTATATATTGCTGCTTAGCGGATCTCCTTCTGTGATTCTTTTATGTGATTTATGTATACAGTGCTCACTGTATGCAAAATCATCTGACAAATAGGTAAGACGTCTCTACTTACTGTGGCTTTCATGCAAAGTAAAAGGAACTGTATTTGCAGCTATATCTATAACTGATGCCTGAGTGAGCTATAATAGTATCAGCACCGGAAATATTCCCAATTGAGACATCAGTTTCCTTTGGCAACTCCTCTTGGTCGGTCATACAAAGTGCATGCCCCAATAAAAGGAAGCTCCTCCCAACATGGTCCAAGCTGTGGTCCACTATGGAGTATAATGGGAGCCTTTTTTTTTAGTCAAACCATTTTTCTATTTTAGTCACCACATTAAACAGAATTTGTCTACAGAATCCGAGGTTATATAAACTGTGACTTTTAGTTGTACTGTGAAGGGGATTTAGGCTGTAATGTCACATTTTTAGTCAGTTAGTCATTTTTCTTGTAATGTGCAATTAGTAACCTTTGTTTTTTGTTGTATTGAAAATAAACATGTCAGAAAGGAGACTATATCTTTCCCTCTCTTTATGGTAACATTTATATTCTGTGCAGGGCTGAGTTACCCCAAAATGTGTGTTTCGCCAGTTATCCCCTGTTGTGCCTCTGGAATTATTTTAGGACAACATTTTTGGTTTGTTTTCCAAGTTGCTGTAGAAAGTTTTATTTTTAGAAAACGCCTCCTTGAATTTACATAACAATAACTGTGACTTTCATTATTTATATATGCAAGCCACAAAAGTCAGCAGTTCTAGAATACACATGGTTTGCATTCTATGCCACATTATAAAGAGTAAACTAATCTTAACCACATTAAATCCCACTTAGTTTAGTGCGAATAGTCAGCTCTACCTCAAGTAATGAATACTAAGTGTGCATTAGGAAAGAAATGCATAATGTGTAAAGACTGCACGTTACTATTTCTTTTACTTTGTACAGAAAGTTAAAAAAAAAAAAGTAACATTACTAAAGCTTCCTTTCATCACAAACAAGAAAGTTTAAAAGTACATTACAGTCAAAAGCAATGCTATTTTTACAGTTACCTTTGGGTCAGCCATTATCATGATAGACATTTATGACATTTCTATGGCAGTTCTAGAGAGCGCAGCAACAAGTTAATTCTTTCACAAATAGAAGGCACAATCTCTTTATAAAACAACTGACTGGTACGGTTGAAGCAAGGGTTATCCTTTTTATAAGAGATAGGTGTAAAGGGGTTTTCCTAAAGTTAATTGCTATGCACAGGATAGGGGTTAACTGATTTAAAGAAATTTTACAGCTGGAGCCACTATAATCTATGTATGACTCTATGGCAGTATGGGAGCAAAGCACAGTTTTCAGACATTTTCATCAGACCTGCTATTCCATTCTAACGGTAGACTGGGGGCCCCAGCATTTTTACTTCACCTTGATTAGATAGTTATCCTATATCCCATGGATAGGGGATAACTTTATTAGATGGGAAACCCCTTTAAAGCATCTGAAGCTTTCAGACTTTTTCTTTTCCCTTAGATGAATAGCAACGGGTTGGCTCTAGAGATGAGCGAACCGGGTTCGGGTTCGAGTCCATCTGAACCCAAACGTTCGGCATTTGATTAGTTGGGGCTGCTGAACTTGGATAAAGCTCTAAGGTTGTCTGGAAAACACGGATACAGCCAATGATTATATCCATGTTTTCCACATAGCCTTAGGGCTTTATCCAACTTCAGCAGCCACCGCTAATCAAATGCCGAAAGTTCGGGTTCGGATCGACTCGAGTATGGTCGAGGTTCGCTCATCTCTAGTTGGCTCCTAACTGAACTCTTGTTTCTACTCACTTTATAGCCGCAGTGCCGCTGCATTGCTTCTCGCATCTTAAAGGGGTTGGCCACTTTATAGTAATATAGTTTAGTGTACAGTATTAGTAAGTATACTCACTGCAATTACTGACAGCAGCTCTCCGTGTACCTCATAGAGCTAAAATCTGACTCCCCTTCTCCAGGCTGGACTGTTTGCTCCATGGTCTTTCTGTCCATAAGATGGCCGACAGGAAGGAGCATGTGACCATGCCATCCCCCCCCCCCCCCAATGTCCTCCATAGACATATACAAGCTCAGTGGTGGACACTGGGGGGTGTGGCATAGTCACATGCTCCTCCATGTCGGCCATCTTATGGACAGAAACACCACAGAGCAGGACAGTACAGTCTGGAGAAAGGAGAGTCTGGTATTAGCTCTATGAGGTACACAGGGAGCTGCTGTCAGTACATACAGTGAGTACAGTTACTAATACTATACACTGACCTATTTTACTATGAAGTGGCCAACCCCTTTAAAGAATTATAGATCGTCAGTCACTTGGCTCCTGGGCCAAGCCTGATGCCCTTGAAGGTGCTAGGGGGCACTGTGGGGCACACATACAGATTTTCTCCACAGGTTGTATGACTCTCTTTGTCTCACCCCCCCCAAAACCCACCCCCCCCCCCCCACACACACACACACACGTCTTTTTTGCTCACTTGGGTGTAAAGGAAAGTTGTCTTTAGTAGCAATGTACCACTCCTCTCACTTTCTCAATCTACTACTGAACTTCCCCTCCTCTTAGTAGAGGGATGGGGTGCTGGCTAGGAGAAGCTTCATTGGCTAAAGAAGCATTCAGCCGACAGCTGTCTGAATTGTATGGCCATTTTAATGCTGTTTGTCTTTAAAAAAGACTATATACCATAGAGGTTCTTAACCTTGATATTTAGTCTAATTTATTAATAACTATAATTGCATAGTCCTTAAACGAGAAGTCCTGTGAAATAATAAAAGAAAAAAACAGAAAGACATGGGGGTGCAGGAAAATAATAAACAAAGTAACTTTGCCCATCCTTGTACCCTGTAGTGTACCCTATATCCTCGTTCCTGAGTATAAATGAAAGCCATTGGCCTCCTGCAGCTCTTCCAGCTATAATGTCATGTATCCGGCTGAGCGATTGCCCACTCAGCCAATCAGTGACTGGTGTGGGACATTGTCACACAGGACTTCTCCTTTAAATTCTACACCAATTTAATCTCATATACTGTAATTATAAGCATTTTTGTTGGCTCATATCCCACTTAACCTTTGAACTACCGGGGTTAAATATGTCTGTTCACCGTAGAAGGCATGGATAACTAAAATGTCAAAGTCAGTCAGAATGTTTGGATTTCTTGTCATTATAAAAATAGTTTTTAACTACACAGGAAAGTATCTATATTTCATGTGCAGGGAACAGCTTGTAGTCAACAAGTCAAGCCCATGTAAATAACTATGCAGGGATGTGTTTATAATTCCTGATGATATAATGTTAGCATTTAGATATGTGAGGCACTGAGAGAAATATTAGTCTTGATTTTGTAATATATCAAGTAGCAGTGATTGAACTTTTTACAGCCTGCTATTTGTGTAGCGGTGGCATTACTTAACATGACAGACGCTATTACACAGTTTCAACATCTGTCCAGCTAGTCATGGACCTTTGCCAGGAAACTAAGCATTTTAACCTTACAGTACTTGTTGAGAGGTCATGAAGAAGAAAAGTGAGGCTGCAGCTATTGAAACAAATGGTATCAACATCAGGATGTCATTTTTGTTTCCTTCTCCAGGCACTATTATTTCTCAAAATCAAAGCTCTAGTGTTAAGTGTACAGCTCCATTTGTTGAGACATTACATCTGGAATCTACAAGTAACCATGCTAATTTTACAGCGTTTCAGAATAGCAGAGATTGTATAACTTTTTTGGCAATTACTTATACTAAACACATTTTGGAATAATGTAAGAATGCACCAACTATATAAAGAACTGTAAAGAGAATTAATTCCCACATATGTGGTGAACTTGGGACGCCAAGCCCTCAGTCTTTCTTGAAGATCCAGCCCTTTGTGTGCAGAAACGTGACTAAACTGAGATTTCATAGAGACATAGTAATCCCCTCTGGAATAGACTGTCTAAATGACTGTTAAGTTCTGAGATGAGGCAACCACATGAAGACACGTGTTGGTGAAATAAATGTCAAGAACTACCTAGAGTTTATTGCAGGATGTCCTTGTCATCCCAGTATTGAGCATCATACAGATTAAACTATTTACTACTGTATGTTTGGCTGTGGAGGTTTTACAAGTGTAACTCAAATAAAAATTCTAGTCAGGCTTTTTAAAGTGGTATTCCAGCCTTAGCACCCAGAGTGCTATAAAATAATAATATTAAAGAAAAAAACATACTCACCTGCACTGATCCCCTGCAGCTGCTGTTCTGGCAGCTCCCAGTCCCTGCTGCTTCCTGGTTCAAGCAGAAACTGCCCATTCTGTCAGTCACTGCTTAAGGCAGGTCACCATTGCAGTATCTGCAGGAATGACACATAACAGAATCCAGGAAGCAGTGGTGATCAGCAGGAACCATGGAAACACCAGCTTAGGGCAGGTAACTATGGTTGCTTTTTATTTTTATAGCACCCTGAGATACCTTAAAACAACTATACTAGGGAAGGAATACTCCTATAGGCTGGGTTCACACAGCGTATAACACCGGCTGTTCTGTGACCCGGCCGGGTTACAGAACGGCCAATGTTAGTGAACATCATCCCAGCTGGTACTGCACCCGTGTGTGCCCACATCCCAATTCACCACCGGACACAATGGAGAGTGTGGCCAGAGCGACACTCTCCATTGTGTGAATTGACATGTCTGTGCATCTGCTCTTCAATGAGTAGCGGCTGCACAAAACTGACATGTCAGTTTTTTGTGCAGCCGATTGGAATCCCGGCCGGAGTATATCCTTTGTGTATATGCTCCGGCCGAGATTCCATTCATTCAAATACAAAATTATGTTTTGCATAAAGAACGGCCATTGTTGCAAATTGCAACAACAGCCGTGATTTATGCAAAACATACGTTGTGTGAACATGGCCTTAAAGCAGATGTGTCACACATCTGAACGTGGCATAGAGTAGAGGCTGTTAAGCTCATGAAAATCTAGTTTTCTATTAGTTGATTCACTACTTTTATATAAAATGTTGTTTAAATGTTACCAGGACATAGAGAAAGCCTGTGTGTTATGCCGCCTCCGACCACCCTCAGTCATTGACAGCTTTTCCTGGTCTCAGCTTTCCTCTGCTTTCCTATGCTGTCTACAGCAAGGGTAGAAAGGGGCCATAATATATACTGTGCCTCATATACTGTATAAGTGGGGTAACTATTGACGGTGCAGAGACCTGCAATGCTATAACTAGGCAGTGCATCGTGAGGTCTAGGTTATCATTATAACTGATAATGTGATTGGGCCCTGAAGTAAAAGCTGTATCTTTAACTGCATCATTAAATAACACAAGTTATTGTGAACCTAAAATGAGGATTTGGGTTGGAGACATTTATAGCTTCATGTATTAAAATGGTATCACGTTAAAAAGGCCTCATTTGCTGTAGTAAGTAGTCTGAATCCACATCCAACTTTATTGGGCAGTTTACAAAATGAAGTTTGTGTTTTATGAAGGCGTAAACACCAATTCTGTAATATAAGGTTTATGTGGAACTCTCACTTTCACACAGAACTGAATCCAAATAGAGACATGTGGCATGATTTATGTAAAGCCGTGTTTTCCACTTTTGTGTGAACTGGTTTTCAAAAATAAAGTTTACAATTATGTAATATATAAAATATGTATTATTTATTAAACTTCATTATACAAATTTTATTAGCTGAATTTCCAAAATCTCATTTAACCCCTTGCCGCAAAATGACGTTTGGGGAACGTCATGTAAAACAAGTAGTTCCCGCAACATGACGTTCCCCAAACGTCATGCTTTCCCTGCCTCCCCCCGCTGTCCCTAACGTTAATCGGGCAGCGGGAGGAGGCTGTGTCACACAGCATCCTCCCGCTGCCTCTGCCCGGAGGGGAGCCGCGCTCCCCGCGGGCAGTTAACCCCATAAACGCCGCGGTCAATGCGACCGCAGCGTCTATGGGGAGATTCAGTATCCTCCCGGCGATCGGGCGGCGGGAGGAGACTGCAGAATGTTGCCTCCTCCCGCCGCCACTTCTGTTATGTCCCCCGGCCCCCTTCCCCAGTCCCACGATACCGTCGGATATCCGCTGTTACCGTTACAGCGGCGATCCCCCGGTACCGGGCATTACCGGCGGCGCCGACAGCATTCATCTCCCCCCACCGTGAATCCACAGTGGGGTAGATGAAAATGTATCCCCCAGACCCCAGATCAGCCCCCCTAGTGGGCGATTACTAACCCGCTCCCCTCCCCGGGCGGCCATCACATCCAAGATGGCCGCCCCTATCCCTGCGAACAAACGATGTTTGTTCGCAGGGATGGAAATGAATATATGACCAAAGCCCCATGCTCTCCGCCACCGGAGGTAGCGGAGATCATGGGGCAGTGATCGTGGACTCTGTCACTGAACTATAATTACTGTGATAGAAAATATCACAGTAATCATAGTAATACAGTGAAAATGAATGTATAAAGTACAAAAAGTGACAAACATACAAAAAAATAAAACACACACTTTTTATTATAGTAATAATTGCAGTTTACTCCCAAATTACCCCTAACTCCCCTAGATTACCTGTAACCACCGCAGGTTGCCCGTAACCACCGCAGGTTGCCCGTAATCACGCCAGATTGCACGTAATCACGCCAGATTGCACGTAATCACGCCAGATTGCATGTAATCACCGCACATTGCCCATAACCACCGCAACTTGCCCATAACCACCGCACGTTGCCTCTAACCACCGCACGTTGCCCATAACCACCGCACGTTGCCCATAACCACCGCACGTTGCCTATAACCACTGCACGTTGCCAATAACCACCGCACGTTGCCCATAACCACCGCACGTTGCCTGTAACCACCGCACGTTGCCTGTAACCACCACATGTTGACCGTAACCACCCAGAATTGCCAGTGACCCCCTCCAGATGGTCCGTAATCAGCCCCGATTGCCCGTAACCACCGCACGTTGCCTATAACCACCGCACGTTGCCTCTAACTCACACACATTGCCAGTGACCCCCTCTAGATTGCTAGTAACCACACCAGATTGCCGTAACCACCCAAAATTACATGTACCCACCCCTGATTACCTATAAGTACTTCAGTTTATCCGTAACCACCCCATGTTGCCCGTAACCACCGCAGATTGTCTGTAACCACGCCATGTTGCTGTAACCACCGCAGATTGTCTGTAACCCCCCCCCCCCCAGGTTTCCCCTAATCACACGTAATTCCCCCCAGATTGCCTCTGACCACCGCACGTTGCCTCCGGCCCCCGCACGTTGCCTCCGTCAACCGCACGTTGCCTCCGACCACCGCACGTTGCCTCCGACCACCGCACGTTGCCTCTAACCACCCCAAATTGCCAGTGACCCTCTCCAGATTGCCCGTAACCAGGCCAGATTGCCTGTAACGACCCCAAATTACAGGTACCCATCCCAGATTACCTATAAGCACTTCAGTTTATCCGTAACCACCCCACGTTGCCCGTTACCACCCCACGTTGCCCGCAACCACCCCAGATTGTCTGTAACCACCGCAGGTTGCCCATAACCACCCCAGGTTGCCCATAACCACACCAGGTTGCCCATAACCACACCAGGTTGCCCGTGACCACCCCAGGTTGCCCGTGACCACCCCACATTACCTGTAATCTAATTTTTTATTGTATTTTAGTAACTGCGCTATTCTAATAACCATTACTAGCTGCGGTTTTGCTCCAGCAAATTGGCGCTCCCTTCTTTCTGAGCCCTGCTGTGTGCCCATACAGTGGTTTATGCCCACATATGGGGTACCATTTTACTCAGAAGAAGCTGCGTTAAAGATTTTGGGGTACGTTTTTTCTCCCATTCGAGTTTTTCATTTTTACTGTCTTATTTTGAATACTTTCCTCTAATACCTGTGGGGTCAAACCGCTCACTGCACCCCAAGATGAGTTCTTTGAGGGGTGTACTTTCCTAAATGGGGTGACTTTTGGTGGGGTTCTATTTTGCTGACACTACAGGGGCTCTGCAAACGCACCTGGCGCTCAGAAACTTCTTCGGAAAAATCTGCACTGAAAATGCTAATTGGCGCTCCTTCCCTTCTGAGCCCGGCTGTGTGCCCATATAGTGGTTTATGCCCACATATTGGGTACCGTTCTACTCAGGAGAACCTGCGTTACAGATTTTGGCATGCAGCTTCTCCCCTGTTCCTAGTGAAATTGAGAAATTTCAAACTAAACGAACATATTATTGGAAAAATTCTAGTTTTTCAATTTTACTGTCTTATTTTGAATACTTTCCTCTAATACCTGTGGGGTCAAAATGATCACCACACCCCAAGATGAATTCTTTGAGGGGTGTACTTTCCAAAATGGGGTGACTTTTGGGGGGTTTCTCTTCTGCGGACACTACAGGGGAGCTGCAAACGCACCTGGCGCTCAGAAACTACTTCAGCAAAATCTGAACTGAAAATGCTAATTGGAGCTCCCTTCCTTCTGAGCCCGGCTGTGTGGCCATACAGTGGTTTATGCCCACATATGGGGTACAGTTGTATTCACGAGAACCTGCATTATAAATTTTGGGGTACTTTTTTTCTCTTGTTCCTCGTGAAATTGAGAAATTTCAAACTAAACAAACATATTATTGGAAAAATTCGTGTTTTTCATTTTTACTGTCTAATTTTGAATACTTGCCTCTAATGCATGTGGGGTCAAAATGCTCATCCTAACCAAAGATGAATTCTTTGAGGGGTGTACTTTCGAAAATGGGGTGACTTTTGGGGGGATTCTATTCTGCGGACACTACGGGGGCACTGCAAACGCACCTGACGCTCAGAAACTTCTTCAGCAAAATCTGCATTAAAAAAGCTAATTGTCGCTCCTTCCTTTCTGAGCCCAGCTGTGTGCCCATACAGTGGTTTACGCCCACATATGGGGTACCGTTGTATTCAGGAGAACCTGCGTTACAAATTTTGGCATGCTTTTTTTCTCATGTTCCTTTTGAAAATGAGAAACTTTAATCTAAACGTATATATATTATTTTAAAATTTAAATTTTTGATTTTTTTACAACCTAATTGTGAATACTTTCCTCCAGCCCCTGTAGGGTTAAAATGCTCATTATACCCCTAGATTAATTCTTTAAGGTGTCTAGTTTCCAAAATGGGGTCACTTATGGGGGTTTCCAGTATACAAGCCTTCTAAATCCATTTAAAAAAAGAACTGGTCCCTAAAAAAAATCAGTTTTGGAAATTTTCACAAAATATGATAATTTGCTAATAAATTTCTAAGCCCCATAACACCCTAAAAAGTAAAATATGTTTCCCAAATTATGCCAGAATAAAGAGGACATATTGGTAGTGTGATTTAGTAACTAATTTATGTGCTATGACTTCCTTTTTTAGAAGCAGAGAATTTCAGAAGTTCATAAAATGCAAAATTTTCAAATTTTTCATGATATTTTGATGTTTTTTACAAAAAATACACAAAGTAGTGACCAAATTTTGCTACTAATATAAAGTTTCATATGTGACGAAAAAACAATCTCAGAATCGCTTGCATACGTTAAAGCATCACTGAGCTACAAGCGCATAAAGTGAGACAGGTCAGATTTTGAAAAACGAGCCTGGTCATTAAGGCCAAAGCAGGCTTTAGAGGCAAGGGGTTAAAGGGGTACTCCAGAGGGAAAAAAAAAGTTTTTAAATCAACTGGTGTGAGAAAGTTATATATATATATATATATATATATATATATATATATATATATATATATATTAGTAAAATACTTCTATTTCAAAATATCAAGCCTTCCTAGCACAATGCTTTAAGTATACAGAAAGTTTTTTATATTTTTTTTGCATTTCTTTGTAGGATCAACCAGGCAAGGAGCTGGAAGAGCAACTACGAGCTGTATCCAGTGTGGATGAACTAATGACATTGCTCTACCCTGAATCCTGGAAAATGTTCAAGTGTCAATTAAGACAAGGAGGACAGGCCAGCTTTAATACCAGAAGAGATGACACTCTCAAATTTGCAGCTGCACATACCAACTATAATGCTGAGATCTGGAAAAGTAAGTGTACTCTGGACTTCACTCCGTATACCTGGCAATATTTTATACAAATTTAAGAAATACAATGTCCAATCAATAATATCAGTAAAAATTGTGAATGTTTCTTACAGCAAATCATACATATTATTATATTTGTATTAACTCATGAGTCAGATCTTTAAAGCGCATTACCGTCTGGAAGCATTAAAGTGGTTGTCCAGCGAAAATCTTTTTCTTTCCAATAAACTAGTGTCAGAGAGTTATATAGATTTGTGATTTACTTCTATTTTAAAATCTCAAGTCTTCCAGTAATTACCAACTGCTGTATGTCCTGCAGGAAATGTTTTTTTTTTCTTTCAGACACAGTGCTCTCTGCTGACATTTCTGGCTGAGACAGGAACTGTCCAGAGCAGCAGCAAATCCCCATAGAAAACCTCTTCTGCTCTGGACAGTTCCTGTCTCGGCCAGAGATGTCAGCAGAGAGCACTGTGTCTGAATGAAAATAAAACATTTCCTGCAGGACATACAGCAGCTGATAATTACTTCAAGACTTGAGATTTTTAAATAGAAGTAAACTACAAATCTATATAAATTTCTGACACCAGTTGATTTGAAAGAAAAAGATTTTCGCTGGATAACCCCTTTAACTAAGGAGTGCAACTTAAAAAACATTGCATGCTGAGATATTTCTCCTTCTTGCCTGTGTTTTAGGATTTAAATTCTCTTCAGTATGTTGTCTGGTCTCCATGGAAACTGCTCCTCTCTGCAGGAAATAGAAAGGCTTTGGGAACCACCATGAAGTTGGGTCTGCTTGCCTCCACCCAGCCATGCACACAGCCGCCAGTGGAAGGTTCATGAATGTATGTGCATTCCACTGACCCCTGAGGAGCTTGTGACAGCATCCTGTCTGCCTTACTATTGTTATATAGCACAGCTTACGAATATTAGGAAAAAGGAGACACTGCAATGAAGGTAGAAAGTCTTTACTGTCACCAGACGGCAATGCTTCTTTAAAGTTATGATCAGTATAATATTGAAAGTCTATGCCCTTTAAGTATGTGTCCTCTAAGCATGTCTCCCACATCCCCTCTTTTAGGGATGGTCCCTACGTTTGACATGTGTCTCTGCTCTTCTCTGCTCCATAAGACTATGTTACCACACAGTTTTCTTTCTGTTTTTGCCATTTTGTGGCTCATAAAGTGACCCAAAATACCGTGTATGAACATACAGGTAGCCTAAATGTTCTTCTTTAAGACCTAAAAAAAAAAAAATAGACGTCCATTAAAACACTGTATTGCTCCAGAAGCATATAGAAACACAAAAAACACTATGGGCGTAATTTCTTAAAGTGAATGTACCATCAGGCCCGGGTTGAAGCACTGGAGGCAGGACGACCCACCCCCAGTGGAAGGAAATCCCCGCCCCTCTATGACGCCGCTCTATTAGAATCAATAGAGCCCCGTCATAGAGGGGTGGGGGTTTCCTCCCACTGGGGGTGGGTCAGCCTTTCTCCAGTGCTTCAGACCGGGCCTGATGGTACATTCACTTTAAAAACATAATACTATTTTATTGACACAATGCATCAATAGACGTGATAAAATATAAATAAAAAAAAAACAACAACACAGAAATGACCACAAATCACAAAAAAATTAATAGCTTCCGAGCACAAGTATACTAATGTTTAGGCTGAGCTCTGTTAAGTGCAATAATAGCTAGTAACCCTAGATAGGACTCTTTAACTGTCCCCCAACTGGTTAAACAGTGTCACACGTAAAGTTATTACATAAGGGTATGTTCACACTGAGTAAGGAGTAAGGAGAAAGAGGAGTCTCCATGTTGGCCGTAGGTAATAAACTCATGAAAACATGGTAGATATCTAGCGCTCATCTTTATTAATTAATTTATTAATATTAAAATAAATAGAAGCGGGTACTAGTCGGGTCGGGTTGAGAAGCATCATGTGACCACATCCAGATGTAATGAATACATAGTGTACATCAACCATAATGTAAAATAGGTCTCCTACTATGCTGATGTATTTTAAAACTTGCTATAATTCAACCCATTCATGACCTAGCCCAAGTGGCTTAAATAACTGCGCCAATTTTCATTTTTGCATTTCCTCGTCACCTTCTAAGACATGGCACTTTCTTTTTTCTATCTTTAGGGCCATGTAAGGGCTTTTTTTTTCAAGAACAATTGTAATTTATAATGACACCTTTCAATCTACTATACAATGTATGACGAAATCCCCAAAATATTATATATGGGGGTAAAATGGGTGGGGGGATGCAATTATGTAACTTTTGTGGGGTTCCCATGTCTACGTAATGCACTTTATGGTAAAACTGACATGATTTTATGATATATGTCCATATAAACAGAAAGATATGCAGGTTTACACAGCTTTTCTACAGTTTTTTTGTTTTTTACAGAAAGCTGTTTTTTTTTTTGCAAATAATTATAAAAATAGCCCTATTGTGGCTCATATAATGTTTTTATTTTTTTTACCTATGGGTCTGTTTTTGATGTCAATTTTTGCACCATGGTCTTTAGTTTTTATTTGTATCATAAATGTGTATATGGGACATTTCGATCACTATATATATATATATATATATATATATATATATATATATATATATAGTAACAAAGAATCAGCAAGCCTGGCATTTCATTGACAATGTAAAGTGCGACTCCGGCCACAGTTTACATTGTCTGCTATGGTTACTTGGAATGCGAGCACACCCGAATGTGTCCGTATTCGAATTTAGGAAAATGATGTTCATCCGGCCGGTACTGCAGTTGAACTTCACAGACTTCACAGAATGGCTGCTGTCTTACAAAGTGTGAACCTGGCCATAGGCTGTATCCATGTTTTACAGGCAGCCTTAGGGTTGTAGCCAACTTCTTCAGCCACCGGCATTTAAATGGTGAACAATCGGACTAGAGCATGCTAATCTCCCAAACATGTCACATTCCCATTAATAGAGGAAATATATCTTCTTGTCCCAGTGCTAATGATTGTGACCCCTCTAACCACATTATGTCTGCTGGCGGGGCAATCGTTTTTAAGCACAAAACATAAACAAACTAGTTTGGGCATTGAGGCTCATTCCCACAGTTTATCAGAGTTGTAGCATACCTTACATTTATATATTTGTTTCAGATCTTTCATGTGCATACTTCATTGCAAATTCCTCTTTTCTCTAGCAACCAGGGGATTAACATGAGATCAAACCACATACAAGCTTTGCATGACAGCCTTAATCCAAACAGTCCACCCTGAATCATTTTAAGTGTTTTATGTCCCACAGTTGTACTTAAATAACTTTCTCTATCATTCATAGTTATAGGAGAATATATCACTATTTGTAGATAATAAGATACACATAATATAAGTCACGTGATCACCAGGAGTCAAAAATCAACTTGCCATGACTTTATAATGTAGTGCTATGTGTATTTTTATGACTTTTACATTATTATGTTCCTAAAGAAGACCATGGTGGGTAGACTTTACACTATGAGGCTATGTGCACATGCTGTATTAAATATGTACTATAGTATATTCATCATGCCATCACACTTGGAAAACCTTTGGCTCTCTGGGCATGATGGGAATTGTAGTTTTGCAGAAGCTGGGGAGCCTCAGGTTGGGGAACTTATATAAGTGTTTGTATCCGTTCCCTAAACATAGGTGCTCAAGTGATTCTATACACATAAAAAGATTTATAATGACTCTCTACTGACATGGTGTTTGATATCTAGTCATGCATACTTATTTCATTTTCATGCCAGTATTATTCCAGTAAAACCAAAAGCATATTTCATGTTGGTGCCTGCTGAGCATATAGAATGTGCCTTTAGGCGCTACACATGCTCGAAGCAGAACCCCTACCTTTATTAAAGGATTGTATAGTATTAGAAATCATGACTACTTTTTTTTTTTTCTCAGAAACAGCAGCACACCTTTCTGTCTTCTATTAAAGTGGTTATCCAGTGAAAATCTTTCTTTCAAATTAACTGGTGTCAGAAAGTTCTCTGGCCCTGACAGGAACTGTCCAGAGCAGCAGCAAATCCCCATAGAAAGCCTCTCCTGCTAAGTACAGTTCCTGTCTCGGCCAGAGATGTCGGCAGAGAGCACTGTGTCAGACTGAAAAGAAAACAACATTTCCTGCAGGACATACAGCAGCTAATAAGTACTGGAAGACTTGAGATTTTTTAATAGAAGTAAATTACAAATCTATATAACTTTCTGACACCAGATGATTTGAAAGAAAAAAATTTCGCTGGACAACCCCTTTAAAGCTTAGCTCCTTTGAACTGCAGCCTGTGGACTGGTGTAATGCTTTGGCACAACTCAGAGAAGGGAGAAGGTCTTTTTGCCCTGAATAAAGAAGATCTTGCTGAAATTAGTAGGTGTAGATGACTTCATGAGTATGACCAGATTTACACTCCTTAGAGGAGGCCTTACAGTATATAGTATACTCTCCAACCTTGTTTGCTATTTGGTATTATGTTATTAACATAATGTAAGTAATCCATGAATATTTGTGCATCTTAGGTATTGAAAGTGAATGGAGAAAAACCCAGTGCATGCCACGAGAAGTATGTGTAGACGTGGGAAAAGAATTTGGGGCTTCAACAAACACCTTCTTTAAACCACCCTGCGTATCCCTGTACAGATGTGGAGGATGCTGCAACAGTGAAGGCTTGCAGTGCATGAACACCAGCTCTACGTACGTCAGCAAGACAGTAAGTTTTAATCACGCTCAGACAGTGACCATAAACTACAATGGGAAATAAATGAGAATACATAGGGTACTCTCAAATCATAAACTTAGTTCTGTTGAAAAGACTCCAACATCCTCTTCAGTTACTAAGGACATTGCTGTCACATCACTTTTGTCGCTTTGATCCCAGTTGTTAGAATGCCACAGCAGATCTAGTATTAAAGAGAGAAGCATTGAGGGAATCTCAGATTTGGCAGTGATTTGTGGATTCATAGAGATCAAAAGAAATGGAAATCTATCATGTATGTCTCACAAGAGCACTAGAGGCTAAATCTCATAAATGTCAAGGAAAACTATGTCATGCTGACCATGTTTAACAAGTCAGAGGGTCGGAGTAATAGTTTTCATTTTTCTCTTCAAGTATTTAAAATACACTGATTTCTATTAGAAAAGGTAGAAAATGGTGACTTTTTGTAGCACTGAAGGCCTGTTAAAGTTCATTCCAACAGTGGCTTAGCACTAGAGATGGGCAAACCTTGAGCATGCTCGAGTCGATCCGAACCCGAACTTTCGGCATTTGATTAGCGGTGGCTGCTGAAGTTGGATAAAGCCCTAAGGCTATGTGGAATTCATGGGTATAGTCATTGGCTGTATCCATGTTTTCCAAACAACCTTAGAGCTTTATCCAAGTTCAGCAGCCCCAGCTAATCAAATGCCGAACGTTCAGGTTCGGATCGACTCGAGCATGCTCAAGGTTCGCCCATCTCTACTTAGCACCCATTGTGCTGGGTGT
Organism: Dendropsophus ebraccatus; assembly: GCF_027789765.1. NCBI lineage: Eukaryota > Metazoa > Chordata > Amphibia > Anura > Hylidae > Dendropsophus > Dendropsophus ebraccatus. Next base: position 75,103,536 of record NC_091460.1, read on the forward strand.
ATTCGTTATCTTAGCCAATTGCAACATAGAAATGTACATTACTTTTTAAAATTTAAATATTATGTTTATATGTTATGGTTTATATGGAGTCCATGGAAAGATTTCACCAGTACTGGTTGGCTCCAGTTCTCTTAATTTTGGACAAATGGGGGGGCATTTATTATCAGGCTAAAATGCCTTTCTATGGTGCAGATGGGCCCAATGCGTGTAAATATATTCGCAAAAGCTATTTTGTTTACATCAAATCCCTTTGCCCTAGGAGGGGACAGAATGGGGGTGCGGCAGTACGCAAAGGGGGTGCGGCCTCTGCATGCGCCACATTAAACATGTGCCCTGAGCTGGCGTAGGTTTCCCATTGTGCACACAGAGGGGCTTTGGTGTGCTCAAGATTTATGTAGTGGCAGTGTGCTTCTACATAAATCCTCAAAACCTTGGCACTGCAGGGACATTTGTAAGCTAAAAAATTCTGGACTTGATAAATGTCCTCAATAATTCCCTCTCTATTAGAAGTTCACAACATTTTCAAAGAAAAACCATGTCAAATATTCTCAGTCCTATTCTGATCTTGAATTTGGGGGGTCAAATTTGCTTTGGTTAAAGAGTGGATTTGGATTACAAGCACGGTCCTGGAATGAATTATGCTCGTAATCCAAGGCACCACTGTACTCTTTTTCCTTATTTTTATTTGTATTTTTTCCAATATACAATTTGAGATACTTAGGGGCATGTAGATATCCCACTGACAAACATCCCCTATGTACGGGATCCTGAGTTTCCTGTCATAAGGGGGCAACAGTCATGCTTGCCCAGTGTTGTAATATAGTGTTATTGGAAAGGTTCTGTTATCTCAAGTACTTGTTCAGTCCATAAAATGTTATGAAACTAACATGTAATAAAACTATTATATTCAGTATACCTCTTATTATAACTCAATCAGCTCTTACTGGAAGTGAAACAGCAAATGGTGACAAAATCAATGTGGTATGTTAATCCAAACCCTAAGAGTTTCTAATCTTTATGTACAAACTCCTTTCTAATAGCCGGTTCCTCCTTAACATTCCATTGTTTGGAAACACTTTAATATCGTACAATGCCCTGTGTAAAGTATTACAGCATTTGACCTCCAAATTAGCTTTTGTTGTTTATTGGGTTACTGTGTTATTTCCTTTTATTACAATGTGTGAGAACTTTTATGCATTGGTCCTTCACTTTACTTTTTTTTTTTTTCATTTCATTGTATCCATTAGTTATCATATATATATAATAATAATAATAATAATAATAATAATAATAATAATAATGTGAAATAGCTTAAAATGTTTAAAACATTACTTTGTCAGAAAACACCATAGAATGACTACAGTCATATTACAAGGCATGTACACTGTTGCCTTGGATTACGAGCATAATTCGTTCCGGGACCGTGCTTGTAATCCAAATCCACTCTTAAACCAAAGCAAATTTTCCCATAAGAAATCACTGAAATGCAGACAAATGGTTCCACACCCCAAAAATAGTGATTTTATATTCTGAATAACAAGTAAAACAAATGCAACAAACATTAAAAACAGCTGAATATGTTATATTATAAGTTACTGTACAGTATAGCCAACAGCATGTGGTGTATAATATAGAGTAAGTGCAGAAACCAGAAAAACAGCAGCAGTTTGTAGATGCAGGATAGAACTGCAGATCCCCATAATGCAGTAGCGTAGTACATCAGGCTCAAATAGAGAATCAGGGCTGCTGTCAGAGGTCTGTGTGGTCACATGACAGCAATGGGAAAGTGTGTGTGTGTGTGTGGGGGGGGGGTGAGCATGGACCAATCAGGACTGACAGAGACTGCAGGGAGTATGAAGGAATGGGCAGAACATATGTGGGCACATACATGCAGCGCTCTCTGTCCGGGGAGATAGGGGTTACAGCTATGGAGAGATTACCTGCACAGTCCTGTCCCCTGATGTAAGTCCCAGCCTGAAGTGGATCTGCTATGATTCGGAAGGTGAGGGAGACTTCCTGGGTCAGAGTACAGTGCTGTAGACCCCACTATGCAGACCATTTCCCTGCCCCACTCACGCTCCCGCCCAGTACAGGGAGCTCCTAACCCCTTAAGGACAGGGCTAATTTTTGTTTTTGCGTTTTTCCTCCCTGTGTATATAAGGCCATAGCAGTTGCATTTTTACACCTACGGACCCACATGAGCCCTTATTATATGCTGCAAAAAAATTATATGCGCAGTGAAATTGAAAAAAAAAAAAAAAAAACGCAATTCTTTTTTTTTTTTTTTTTGGGGGGGGTGGGTCGTTTCTACGCCGTGTGTCCTATGGAAAAACTGACATGTTATACAGTATATGTTCCTCAAGTCGGTAAGATTAAAACGATATGTAACATGTATAACTTTTATATTAATTGATGGCTCATAAAAAAATAAAACCTTTTACAGAGAATAAACGTTCCTTAAAATTGCTCTATTCCCAATTCCCATGCTTTTAGCGCTTATATTCTTTAGTCTATGGGGCTGTGTGAGGTGTCATTTTTTGCGCCATGATCTGTGCCAAGGGGGGTGATTTGGACTTTTATTAGGGGAGGGTTTTTTCATTAATAAAAACACTTTATTCTTTTTATACTCACAGTAATTAGAAACCCTCAGGGGGACTTCTATATACACAGCACTGATCTCCCATTGAGATCAATGCTGTGTATATTATAGAGCAATGATCCATCAGATCGGTGCTCTATTATAATGGTCTGCAGCAGACCATCTGAATGGATTGCCAAGCTGGGATCAGCATCATTTTGACGCTGAGCCCCGGCGGGCTCATTAGAGCAGATCTCCCCTCCGCGATCCCATCGCGGGGTTGGAGATCCCCCCCACTAGACACCAGGGACAGGGGCCACCACCACTATACAAATGCAGCTGTCAGCTTTGACAGCTGCATTTGAATAGTTAATTAGCCATCCGCGGCGATCAGCATGCGACCCGTCATGCGTCATTAAGAGGTTTAACCAAAATAGTGCTCTTAAACCAAGTCAAAATTTTAAAAAACTGTGAGCTCTTAAACCAGAACGCTCTTAAACCAAGTTACTCTTAAACCAAGGTACCACTGTATTGTCTGATACATGTTGTTTTATCACTGAACAAAGGCGCTGAATGAGATTTTAGTGGTCATGAGAAGGAGATCAAACCTTTTGATTATTCTAATGTCTACTGCAGGATCTATAACATTATATAACTTGGAATAATCTAGAAACATTTATAATTTAAAGTTCTACTCTTTATTCCTTTACCTCTTTGTTTTGTTGGCTGTATTTTTCCTTGCTTGGCTGGAAATGTTTTCTTGCAGATCAGATTGTTTTAAGCAGGAAAATATATCACAAATGCCTACAGGGCATTTGTAGGGTCACAATATTCCCACAGAGACATTCAAAATCAATCAAAAAAAAATACTGATTTATTATATATCTTCTGTCAAAGGAAGAAAAGAATAGGAAAAGCCATTGCTGTACTCTAGGTAACTTCACATCCTGCTTCTCATCCAACCATTGTGTGCTCTTAACATCTTCATCATATTAAAGTATTACCCTGGTCTTTCTCTCTTTAAAGCTCCTTAGTGGCTACTGGATAAACACTGTATCACTTATAAGGTCATTCTTTTATCTTCAAAGCTCTTCCTATAGATATTCCCTCTGAAATCTCAGCCTTAATCTTTCCATTGAAAGGCAGACATCTCCTCCACTTATAGCAAGAGTGCTTGCTTTCCACACGTTCAACACCCACAGCAAACCAGGACCTTCGTGTTACAATCCATGGCCCTAGAACTTTACTGTATTTGAAGAAATACCACAATAACATCAAAAGATGGCATTACTCTGAAAATGCAACAATGTATCTTTGACTTTAGTGTGCATATGTGACATCATGGTGACATAAAGCTGGTTCTGGAGAGACCGAGCTTTTTATATGTGTGTGTGGCAGGGGCTGGTATAAGAATAAAAAAGTAATGATACTCACCTACCCCAGTGCCATCAGAATGTCAGCTGTGAGAGATGAGGGTTAGTTTTTTATTGTCATACCACCCCAGCCATATAAATATCTGACATAACAGCATAATATTGCATTCATGTACCAGTTCTAGCTTTAGAATACTAAAATCCATACAGTTATTGACACTGATCCAAATGTGTTGTTCAGAATTAGCATTGTATTGCATATTGCTATCGTCTTTTTTTGTATTGCAGTACTTAGTCCTTTTGGCCACAACATAAAGTCAAATTGTTTTCTGTACCACAACGGAGTAAACTGCTTGGAATACCTTTATATTCTGTTTAATAACTCTCTTGTCGACCCCTTACAGTGTAGTTTCCTCACTTAGAATCCCACAGAAACCCTTTTACTACTCTACGCTGATCCTCTTGGATCCTTCTTTAGCATTTTACACTGTAGGTTACCAGCTCCTCCTCAGTATGCTCCATTCTATTAAACTTAAGATTTCTGCTCTCCCTGGTTTACTTCTTACCTCTCTGACCACTCCTTTAGTATACAATTTGCTGGCTCCACCTCATTGTCTCTTCCCCTTAATGTTGGGGTTCCTCAGGCATCAGTCCTTCCTGGGTCCTCTCCTGTTTTCTGTTTACACAGACCCTATTGGACAAATGGCAGATTTGACTTTCAGTACCATCTCTATGCTGATGACACCCAGCTATATACCTTCTATAACATAAAACACAATTCTAATGACTGTTCTGCTTCTTAGTGGCTTAACACTTCCATGGTGGACCACAGTCTAAGCATACTATAAAATATTACTGTCTCTTATTACTAATTTGTTTGTAAATGTAGGGTTCATATTTAGAAAGGTCAATGTTGGAAAAATTGTATAGAAACTCTACTCTCAATGACAAAAAAAGAATGTTTCAAGGATTTTTTGGAATCAAACAAAACTTTATAAGCGTAAATGTAATGATGATACATGTAAGTGATTACAATATTGTCCGTTGCCTTTGGGTCATGTTATTTTTCATGCATTTGAAAGTGATGAACTGTCTGCTTATATAAGAATCTAAAAGGACTGTTTGCTAAATATCCTGTGTCCTGGGTTTGTGTTAATCAGATGAATATGGAGTTGGGACTAGTGACCTGGCTATATTGGTCACTATTCACCCAGTGCATCTATCAGTGGACTTGTTTTGTTGTCTGCATACAATATTATAGGGTAGGTTTATTGTAAAATTGAAAAAAGGATTGGGTACCCCTTTTTTGGGCCAGTTCTAGCCTGGATGTAAGATGAGATACAGTTGATCAAGGAGGCATATGGGTTCCATATAACATCCAGCAGCACATTTGCCTATGGATGTTGACATGGATCTTCACAGCAGTAGTTGGAGCAGTAGTGTGTCACTTAACAGCAAAGGCAGCATTGAAGTGCGGACCAGGAGTTCTTTTTACTGAAACTGACCATCATCAGATACCAAGCAGAACTTGGATTCACTGCCAAAGATGATACAATTCCAGTTCATAGCAGTGCAGGTCTCTTGTTTACAACACCACTGCAAATGAAGGCAATGGTGGCTGGCTGTCACTGGGAGGACATGACACCAGTCTCCTTTTTCTAAGCTTCTGGAAGTGGTCTGCGCAGAGATAGGGTGTGTAATGTAAGTTTCATCTGTGTCTGGATTGTGGACAAGGAAACTGTGGGAGTTGCTTGTGCTTATTGGTGGATCAGGTTTATATGGAGCCTGTTCATTGCCTGTTCGCCTTCGCGTAACCACTGCTCCCAGTACCTTCTTAAAGCTCTGACAGAATGGCCTAGAGCAACGAGCAATTTGCCAATCCTGCTTTTCTCAATCCAGTGATGCTTTTTACATATATCGGTAGTGGTGAGGCAGAAACCACACCATTACCACAATGCAAAAACTACATAAAAAAAACCATGTCTTTGTCCATGTTCTGTTAAAGAGCTTTTTTTTCACATAAAAAATTAAATTGGCTGGATACTAGTAAATCAGACATTAGAACAAGAGCCAAAGTTTGTTCATTTTGTTCTCTTTCCTTACTGTCATGTTTCTATTCAGTCGCTGGAGCTGTTTTTTGCAAAAGGAAGAACAAACTTTTTGCTTGTCCAATCTAAGTTGGCTTGAAATAGATTGTAAGTTTATGAGGAGCTAATTCCGCAGTGATGAGCGATATGGCTGTAATTTATGTTGGTAAATTAGCAAAAAAAGAAAGCTGCCACAATAGTACTGAAATATTCCAGCATCTCCGTAGGCAAATCAAATCTAATTACCGAACTTTGGAAATCACCCTGATTCCTGGTTTACTAGTACGTGGCCAGTTTTACATTTAAGTGTAAGTCTATAAAGAAACACTGGTAAGAAAATATTTTTAGAACTTTATATAAAACCACATTGCGGTATTGCATGTAAAATCCATAATTGTGGATTTTACATGCAGTTTTAACTCTTTAAGGACATGGCATTATAACAGGGCTGCGTACAGTCATGTTTTAGCTTTTATGAAGACGGCTGGCAGTCACAAATACACCTGACAAGGACAACTGGTTCGACACAGCATTGTTTAATAATAAAAACTGTCTAATTGTTAGATTTGCACCACAAAATGTGGGAAAAAAATATTTTTGGCACACAGTCCTCCAAAAATGTGGCGCCAAAAAATTGTCATCTAGTTTTTTTTTTTTTTACTGATTAGATCTAGATACTAAAACATGTTCTTGTTTTCTAATCTGTTTCTATTTTGTCTAATGGTCAACATTTTTATTTTATTTTTAGCACATTATTATGGGGACAAAAATGGGCCCAATCTGTTTTTTACAGCATTTAGTGAGGGCCCCATTCTGATTCATGTATTGAACACATTTAAGCATCCTCTGTAACCTCCGTTACCTTTGCAAAGGTCAATTCATTTGGAGAGGAGGCTACGTTGCTATTGTTTCTGCTGTCTACTGGTTTCACTTATTTCTTTGCTATGTTCACACTACGTATATTTCAGTCAGTATATGTATATTTCAGTCAGTATATTTCAGTCAGTATTGCAACCAAAACCAGGAGTGGATTAAAAACACAGAAAGGATCTGTTCACACAATGTTGAAATTGAGTGGATGGCCGCCATTTAATGGCAAATATTTGCTGTTATTTTAGAACAACGGCTGTTATATTGAAATAATGGCCGTTATTTACTGTTATATGGCGGCCATCCACTCAATTTCAACATTGTGTGAACAGATCTTTTCTGTGTTTTTAATCCCCTCCTGGTTTTGGTTGCAATACTGACTGAAATATACTGACTGAAATATATACGTAGTGTGAACCCAGTAAGGCTGTACAAATAACTTTCCAGCAGCCTCCTACTTACTTTCTACACCATTTTCCTTATGGGCTTACATGCATCACTTCTTGCCCCGCGATTTTGTGTATACTACATTAAAAATCTAAGTATTAAAGTGCTTAACAAAAATGTCCACTTTTTATAGCCTGTTGGCTTGGCGCAGAGTATTCTTTTTGGAATAGGCAAATCTACCTAATAACATGGACCACTTTTTGGCGCATATCACCTGTCTTTTCTGTCACGAGGTTTCATTTACTTTCCCAATATTTTTATGTGTCAGACTGAGTACAAGTCAACATCAAGGCCCTGTCATTTCTGTTTTTGCAACCTGTATAGCTATACCACTGCTTGTATTATTGCACTGTTAACCTTGCTGAACGCGCCAGCATGTCTATTGAGTTCTGAGCTGTTGCTGGGGGTTAATCTTTTTTTTTATTTTTTTAAAATTGTTTTCCAGACTATAAAAATATTTTCAGACAAATAAATTCCAAGCTGTCTTATTCAACATACTGAAATAATCACAGACAATGTGCTTAAACAATGTATTTTATCAGTGTTCGTGTCACCACATATGTAGCATTGCATTTTTCTATTATGAAGTGATAATGCAAACAGAATAACACATCTGGGCTCATTCTTCTCTATCCAGTGAAATGTTTCATGATAATGTATTCATGTTTTCGGAATTTTAGGGTTTCGCTTGTCATATACAATTACCATGAAGCACTTGACTTTAATTTGATTTAATTTTAAACCTGTGATTTTCACCATGTGCTTTACTTTGTACGATGCAAATTAATTTCAGTATGGCAAGAAATACAGTATAAATATATTGTCTATTGGGCTACCTTCAGAATTTATTGTGTTTTTTTCTTTAGTTTTTTGTTTGTTTGTTTTTTTACCCATTTTTACACTGTTTTTGCTACTGTGTGTACAATTTTATCTGATGAGAAACTAAAAATAATAATATATTTATTCATACTATTATGCTAGGCTCACACTTCTGCTAGGCTCCATTTGAAACATCCGTTGGAGAGTCTATTGGTGCCATAGAATGGAGCCGGATGGTCTGTTCTAGAATGAGCACTAACTGATGCAGAAACCCTACAGATCAAATTAATTTCATTGGGGTCTGTTGGGTTTCCTTCTGGTGTCTGTTTATTTTACAGGATTTGAGCTAACAGAAAATACTTGCAGTATTCTGAAAAATAAATGGAACTTGGGATGGAGCTCTTCAAATGAAGTGCGAACCTAGCCTTAGGCCCCCTATACACGTCCGGATTTTCAGATACATAGGAGTACATTAGTGACAGACTACCTTCAAGATTTTTTCTGAAGAGTGTTCGTTCTGGAAATAAGGTCAGGATCCTGTCCTATTTTTATCCACAATTCCAGCACGGACGCCCCCATAGAACTTCAGAAGTCCGGACGTTTTCCTGATGCGCAAGAAAGCGCCAGGAATTCCGGACTGGTTGAGAGTGCCCCCAACCCCGGACCTCAGCGGTGCTGCCTGCCCCTGCACTTCTCCCCGCCGTAGCCCAGCAGCAGTGGTGAAGTCGCTTGCACTGCACACTTCTTCCTGGCATACCATGGCACAGCAGAGCCATTGCTTATCTCTGTACAAGCAAGCTATATGTGTATAAAACATCACAATTGCTATTACCTGCTGGCCAGTGCTGTGTACAAAACACTTAACATTCTTACTAGACATAAGCGAACCCAATCTCTCAGCATTTGATAACCAGTGGCTATGGAAGTTGGATGCAGCCCTAGGGCTGCACGGAAACCATGTATACAGCCATGGCCCATGGCTAATATTTGTTACGGGCATTATTTTGACATCCGCACAACAACATCCGCTATTTAACCCGCAATATGACGTTCCGGGAACGTAATGGAATGCAGGTACTTCTCTCCCTGCCTCCCCCTCTGTCCCTAACAGCGCTTCCCCACTCCCCCCGGGCAGTTAACCCCATAGACACCACGGTCGGGGCGAACACCATGTCTATGGAGCAGCCGGAGGGAGATCCGCTTCCTCCGACCCCCCCCCTTCACCCCCCGAAGCCGCGCAACTGTTCGCGCGGCTCCAGGGGGTTACCATAGCAACCCAGATGCTGCTTCCTGCGTCTGGGCTGCTATGGATGAGTATGATCAGGCCCCTGCACTGATGCAGGGACCTGATAAAATGAATGATCTGTTAGCTTCTGACAGCTTATTCATTCTCTATAATACATTACAGCACTGATCATGTGCCGTAATGTATTATGGAGGAACCTGTAAAGTGAAAGTAAAACACAAACACATACATAAATACACAAATAAATAAATACACAGATAAATAAATAAATAAAATAAATTAATAAATAAATAGATATAAACATTCCCCATCCACCTTTATAAATGATCCTATAAATGAGATACATATATTTGGTATCGCCGCATCCGTAATGACCCCATCTATTAACCCGATACATTATTTATGCTGCCCGATTAACCCCGCAAAAAAAAGAAACTAATCAAAAATTTTTGTTAATCTCACCACCTAAAAAATATAGATAAAAGCTTTCAAAATGTCACATGTACCCAAAAGGTGTACTACTAAAAACGTCAGCTTATGCCGCAAAAAAAGATCCCTCACATAACTCCATTGGCGAAAAAATTAAAATATTGCTGCTCTTACAATATGCAAGACACAAACAGTTTTTATAGGATAAATGCCACAAACTATAACAAAAGCTATAATGGATATCACTGTAATCGTACCGACCTGACGAATATTTATAACATGTCATATGTAATGTATAGTAAACGGCGTACAAAAAAACTGTGAAAAACTGCTAAATTGTGTTTTTTATTTATACCACCTCATAATTTTTTTTTTTATAAAAAATGATTAAGGTGTCACATGTCCCCCCGAATGTTACCGATGGAAACGTCAACCCGTCTTACACAAATATTTTGGCAACCCAAGGTCTCTGTGACATGGTATAATGGCTAAAAAACCCTGAAATAAAAAAAGGACACAAAATTCACCAGGTCTCTGTCATGTCTGCGACCTGTGGTTGAGCCAGGTGACACACTGCAGCCGCATATGGGGGATATCTTGAAACATTGGAATAAGGGGAATAAATAGTGAGTGGTATTTCTCAGTTAGTATTTGCTGTGTAAAAGGAAAAAAATAATTAAAATAGAATATCTGCCAAAAAAATGAACATTTTATATTTTCCCTCCAACTAAAGGGTTAATAAACTTATGAAATGTTACTTTGAATACTTTGAGTTTTTACGGTGGAGGGATTTATGGGGGTAACTAACATACAGGCCCCAAAAATCCACCTCAGAACTGAACTGGCCCTAATAAAATCAGAGCTGAAATTTTCATGTAAAAGGACTTTCACCAAATGACGTCACCATAAAACAGACATATTGTAGCTGTTGCATTAATAATTAGTTCATGTGATATGACTATCTTTCTTAGGAAAAGATAGTTTAAAATATATAGAAATCTTTCTTTCCCCTTCCCCCTGTCCTCTAAACCCCTTTGTGTATCCTTACTTTCTTCTTCTTTTGTTACCATCTCTCTACCTTCTGAACCCCAGCGTCTTATGCTGGGAGTTCCTCTTTCTGGTGCATTAACTGAAAAAGTCGGCGGGGTTGATGGTGGGGGGTGGCCACCGGGCCGTCTCAATAATTCGGGGAGCATGCAGACAACGTACCTTTTTGTCCGGTATGACACGACTGCTCATTTTTCCGTACTATTTTATTGTGTGCCTTTATATGTATCCCCATTGCCAAATGTTCTTTGCAATTCTCTGGCTCGGGGTGTGTTTGCCCCTGACTGTTCAACTTTCCTTTGTTAGAAAATATGGATGTTAAATAAAGAATTTATAAAAAAAAAAAAAAAAAAAAAAAAAAAAAAAAAAAAAGAATATATAGAAATGTAAATTTTTTTTTACTTTTGCGCAAATGTAATTTTTACAAAAAACTACTTAGTGTATCAACCAAAGTTTACTACAAACAAAAAGAGGAATATGTCACGAAAAAACTATCTCAGAATAACCACGATAGTTAAAAGCACCGCAGAGTTATCACTACATAAAGAGAGACAGGTCAGATTTGAAAAATAGGCCCCGGGCATTAAGACCAAAACAAAATGAAGAGGCAAGGAGTTAATACACTTTGTGCATTGGGCGCTTTCATACCACTCACTTCAATGTATTCCATTGACGTCAATTTAAATGTAGTAATTAGGTATGGTCCGAACAGAGTTTGATTCGGGTTCGTCCCTCTGCAATGATTCCCGCTGTCTGCCTGCTCCGTGGAGCGGGCGGATCCAGCGGGAGGACCGCCTGGAAAACTGGGATACAGCCACAGCCATAGGCTGTATCCCAGTTTTCCAGGCGTTACTCCCACTGGATCCGCCCGCTACATCCAACTTCTTTAGCCACCGGTAATCAAGTGTATTTGTCTTATCCATCTGACTAAAGGTCTTTGTATGACTAAAACTACAAAAAAATAATCATTAAAATAAATGTAAATTAAAACAAAATAATTGTAATATCTATGTCTGTCTATTGATCTATCTATCTAGTCCACAAGAGAGCCCTGCTAGGTGTCGTTGTTGCCGACAAGTAGGAGATTTTGACTTGTTCTCCAGTCAATTAGTACACAGAGTTCTTGTAGCACCCAAATAATCCGTGAATCAAACAGTATTTATTGTTGAATAGTTAAAGGCAACCTGTCAGCTGGAATAATGGCGCAGAGCCCACCCGACCACCCGGTGGAGCCCCGGATACTTACCGTTTCCTGCAAGTCCCACTCCTGGACCCGGTCCCGGGACAGAGATCTCGCCGTTGGAAGCTGTGCGCACACTCAGCAGAGAATAGTCCGATGCCCATAGAGAATGACTGCTCCAGTCATTCTCTATGGGCATCGGACTCATCTCAGGTAATTAGCATACAGCGTGCGCTCACCTTCCGGTGCTGATATCTCCGTCCGGGGACCAGGTCCAGGAGCAGGACCTGCAGGAAAGGGGAGGTATCCGGGGCCCAACCGGGGGGTCAGGTGGGCTCGGCACCATCCTCCCGGGTGACAGGTCCTCTTTAAGAATACAAGTGCTTCTATGCTTAACTATTGAACAATAAACACTGTCTGATTCACGGATTATCAGAGTGCTACAAGATCTCTGTGTACTATCTATCTATCTATCTATCTTATACTTTGGGTTAATTTTAGCTAGTTTATTAATGCCTACATACAGTTACACATCTAGCTAATTCTTTCTTTTTGTCTGGATCATTTATATAAATTCCTCAGTGTCTTTTTGTACTTAAAATGTACTCTTATAAAATAATGCGGCTTCTTTAAGACAAACAGTAACCACTTTGCATTCCAGTAAGGTCAGTTGTCTGATCATAGCCGTGTCTTGAGACTTACTCACCATAATTAACTTTTTTATTAACGGTAGGCGGTTTAACATAAACTCACAGAGGAGGAGTAGCTTGTAAAAACTTACTGATCTTCCTCTGTTATGTTAAATTATTTCTACTGAGTGGCTTATACTCGATCTAGAAAACTCATAAGATATGTTCCCGAAAAAATACCGGACATTGTAACCTGAGACTTGAGGACTCCAAGTCTAAAAATAACGTATCCCAGTATCATAGTGTTTTTACTTTGTGTACAGAACATTTATACCACAAATCAGGTATCAGAAGACAAACCATATGGCGAACTGAGTCACTGAATGTCAAGGAAAAAATAATGTTATTACTGTCATACTATATTAACTGTAATACTGGTGTATTACTGTTAAACTGGATATGTGGAATCAGTATATATTATTTTGATATTTAAATACTTATATAAGAATGCACCTGTATAAAATCTTGTTGATTCTGACTTTTTAGTTAAAAAATATTTACTATTGTGGTCTACTGCTTGTGTCTGTCTTCTGTTTAGTGTGGTGTATATACTTTAGTTGCACATGGGCTTTGGTCATTGTGCTGCCACCTGTCTCACCCTGCTAACACAACAGTAGCCAGGAAGAAGCCAAAAGTGTGTTGCAGACTCAGTAAATCTGGGCCATTGAGTGCACTGTACAAAATAAAAGGTATGTCATTGAACAGAGATGCAAGCGTTACCAAGCCCTAAAATCCAGATCGGGAAAGATTTACTTTAAAAAAAGAAGAAACATTTCTCCAGGGTTGTTATCTCCATGGTACAAAAAGTGCAATGTTTCAACCGAGACAGTGGCCTTTTTCAGGTCTAATGACACCCTGTGTAGGTTGAAATGTTGTTTTTTTGTTTTATGTAGGTCCTTACAAACACTTCATATAGTCATGTGCACAGATCCCTTTTTGGCAGATTGCAGTCCTACCATTTATATTCTGGAACCATAGGCACTTCATATGTCACCATATAGTGTCTCCTTATCACAGTTTATTATGGAAATATTCTCCTCTAGAGGCAATTACAGTAGGAGAGTTAAATAAAAATTAACATTTTATTTAAAGGGCTCTACACTCAACAGTTTCAGCACTTACTATGGGATTCAGCACAAGGACCCCCATTGATTAAAACTTTCCACTCATCACTATGACAAATTTTATCACTTGACAATCACATAAGTAACAATACAGGCATAGTCTTTATTAACCCCTAGACGACCCTGGGTGTACAGGGACGTCCTGGGCCGCCTAGGGGTGTTCAGAGTGGGGCCACTTGCTGGTTCTGCTCGGAACTGCTGCGGTCCCGGGTGCCGCTTGTAGCCTGGGACCGTGGCTATTAGCGGGCACGGTCCGATTGCCGTGCCCGCTAATTAAATAATCAGATGCAGCTGTCAAAGTTGACAGCTGCATCTGATTACTACTTGCAGCCTGTTCCCTGGTGTCTAGTGGGGGATCACACACACCCGCGCAATGTAATCGCGGAGGGGCAATCCCCGTGTTCTCACCCGGCCGGGGTCTGCGCCGTAATGGAGCTGATCCCGGCTCAGCAATCAAATGCTTTTGGCTGCAGCAGCTGAAAGCAATCGAGTGCCTATCTCATTGATCTATGCAGTATAACTATGCTGCATAGATCTCAATGAGAGATCAGTGCACTTATACTAGAAGTCCCCCAGGGGGCTTCTAGTATATGTGTAAAAAAAAAAAAGTGTTTTTATTAATAAAAAGCCCTCTCCCCTAAGAAAAGTTTGAATCACCCCCCCCCTTTCCCTTGTTATAAATAAAAATAAATAAATAGACATGTGCATAATCACCCAAAATATAAATTTATCACATACCTGATATCGCACGGTAAGTGGCGTAAGCGCCAAAAAATCCCGAAGTGCAAAATTGCGCATTTTTGGTTGCATCAAATCCAGAACAATAGTAATAAAAACGTTTGAAGACTCACATATGTGCAATCAAGGTACCGATAGAAAGAACACATCATAGCGCAAAAAATGACACCTCACTCGGCCCCATAGACCAAAGGATAAAAGCGTTATAAGCCTGGGAATAGAGCGATTTTAAGGAACATATATTTGTTAACAATGGTTCGAATTTTTTTAAAGCCGTCAAATAAAATAAAAGTTATACATGTTACATATCATTGTAATCGTAACGACTTGAGGAACATATATTATTAGGGTGCCTTCACACCTACCGGATCCACAGCGGATCTCACTTCTGTGAATTCGGAGCGAGATCCACTGCGGATCCGGTACCATTCACCCTAATGATAGCACATACCCACAGCGGGATTGACATCCCGCTGTGAGTATGAGCTTTAACGCCCTGATGGCCGCAGCCCCGCTGCATCCCCGCCTCCTGAAGCTCCACCGCTGCCCCCATCAGCCCGGGCGCCTGCATCCCCGATCGCCGCTCGCATCCCCCATCATCCCTGCAGCCATCACGCATTCCCGATCGCCGCCCGCATCCCCCATCATCCCTGCAGCCGGCACGCATCCCAGATCATCCCCGCAGCCCGCCCGCATCATCCCAGCAGCTGCGCCGAGGAGCAGGTAATGTATGCTCTCGGCGGCGGGCTGCGGGGATGATGCGGGGGGGCTGCGGGCGGCGATCGGGGATGCATGCCGGCTGCAGGGATGATCGGGAATGAGGACGTGCTGCTGAGATGATGGGGGATGCGGGCGTTGATCGAGGATGCGTGTGGGCGGCGATTGGGAATGCAGGCGCCAGGGCTGATGGGGACAGCGGTGGAGCTGCAGGAGGCGGGGATGCGGTGGGGCTGCGGGAATTATGGGGTTAAAGCTCATACTCACAGCGGGATGTCAATCACGCTGCGGGTATGTGCTATCATTAGGGTGAATGGTACCGGATCCGCAGTGGATCTCGCTCCAAATTCGCAGAAGTGAGATCCGCTGTGGATCCGGTAGGTGTGAAGGCACCCTAAGTCAGTTTTACCCTCCAAATAAAATAATGTGTTGTTTTTTTTTAATGTTTACCACACATTAAAATTTTTCCTGCTTTTGCAGTGTAGTTTATAAACAAATTCAGCCTGTTATTGCAAAGTACAATTAGTGGCGAAAAAAATAAGGGCTCATGTGGGTTTCTAGGTAAAAAAAATGCAAGTGCTATGGCCTTTTAAGCACAAGGAGAAAAAAACGAAAACGCAAAAATTTAAATTGGCCCGGTCCTCTAAGGGTTAAAGGAGTTAACCAGCGAAAATCTTTTTCTTTCAAATCAACTGATATCAGAAAGTTATATAGATTTGTAATTTACTTCTATTAAAAAATCTCAATTCTTTTCATACTTATTAGGTACTATATGTCCTGCAGGAAGTACTGTTTTATTTTCAGTCTGACACAGTGCTCTCTGCTGACATCTCTGGCTGAGACAAGAACTCTGTCTCGGTTTTCTATCAATCCCCATAGAAAACCTCTCCTGCTCTGGACAGTTCCTGTCTCGGCCAGAGATGTCAGCAGAGAGCACTGTGTCAGACTGAAAAGAAAACAACATTTCCTGGAGGACATATAGGAGCTAATAAGTATGGGAAGACTTGAGATTTTTTTTATAGAAGCAAATAACAAATTTATATAAATTTCTGACACCAGTTGATCTTAAAAAAAAAAAAAAAAAAAAAAAAGATTTTTGCCGGACAACCCTTTTAATCAGGTACATCTTTTTTTTTTTTTTTTTTTTTACATTACCCAGCCAGAGTCAGTGTAGAGATCCTGGTGGCATGGTCCTTCTTTGAAACTGTTGATGGCTCGGCGCCTTTCTCTTCTCAAGGTCCGTTCTATGCTTTGGAGGCGGGCCTGGTGCCAATGTGTGACAATATCCTCATTATATGCAGCCCTGTTGATGCACTGGAAGCGTGTCACAGAGGGGAGGGGATATCGTCACACTGGGAGGGACATTGAACCTGCCCCTAGTGCATAGAGCCAGGCCAGACAGCATGTTGAAAAAAGGACCGTGCCACTGGGTTCCCCCTTCCGGCGCTGACCAGGTAATGTAAAAAAAATTAAGGTACATTCGCTTAATAAATGTTATTGCATAGTGAAAGGTATGGGAGGAAGAGAACTAACTTTTCATTGCCCTGGAGACCCCGCTTTAGAAATTGGAGAAGTAGGATCCTCTGGGTAACCAGGTTTAGAAAAAAGCTCCATGATAGCTAATATTGCTGACAGATAGCTACTTCCTGTTCCAGAGGCTCAAGACAGAAAAAAGTTCCAATAAAGAATAGTTTAAATTACAAGAAAAATAGTACACATTGTTTCTCCACACATGGCTTCAGGAGCACTGTGACATTTCAGGTTTTTTTTGTTTGTTTTAACTATAACCTAAAGGGGTAGTTCAGCAAAAAAGCTATCCAGAAAGTGCTAGAAATTTGTAATTAACTTCTTTGAGTACTTATCAGCTGCTTTATGTGCTGCAGGAAGTGGTGCTCTCTCATGCCAGGACAGACAATGCTCTATCCCTGACAGGAACTGTCCAGTAGAAAATCCCCATAGAAAACCTTTCCTCCTCTTCAGACTGGAAAGAACACCACTTTCTGTAGGACATACAGCAGTTGATATGTACTCGAAGACTAGAAGTAAATTACCAATCTTTAGCACTTTTTGGCACCAGTTTATTTGAATTTTTTTTAACTACCCCTGTAAAAAAAACAATACGGCCCTTTAAATTTTTTGTATTCTAGAATATTTTAATAGGGAGGTTGTATGTCTTATTGTTTTATACTTGTTTGGCTTCATAGTAAAGTTTTTTCCTATGTTATATACTTTATGTATTTTTAGACTTTTCTAAACAAAGCTACATGCATTCTACAAATACCCCCAGCAGCAAAAATAAATCAGTGCTAACATTATTCACATATACTGACAGGATACCATTACTATTGCACATACAAATGCCGTACTGGGAAATCTAGAATGTACAACATTGCCTAAAACCAGCAATTGCATGTCCTGCCAAAGCATGGAAAACAAACTGTACATATATTTTGGGCTGTAAATGATTCATGCTTCCTACAGAAACACATAGGAGTGACATATTTGGGGGAAATACTTGAGCAACCTAAGTAAAGAGATCCCCTTTGTTTCCAAAATGGTGTCAAGGTTTCATTCTTGGTTTAGCCATTTCCAGTGTAAAGCAATGTTCCTGGCGTGTGTGGTTTTAATCTTCCCTGCTTATGATCCGTGTCAAATTTAAAAGCTCCTAACAGGCTTCTCACATCGGACACAGCTGCTTTCAGAAATGTCAGAAATGTCTTTGTGCCAACAATCAAAAAAAAACAAAAAAAAAAAACACGACTCTGTATCCGAGTAGCAAAAATTCCACACTCAGCTCTGCTGTGGAAATCTAATTTGTTCTGTGTAAACACCTCAGTAGTGTTAAGTAAATTCATGCAAAGATTGTTATATACTCAGCATAAAAAAACAGGACAATGGTTTGTAGTAGAATGTCTCTCAGCAGCGGCCAGAAAAAAGACGAGAAATAACTGTATAAAACGTAGTGTATTATTGTTACTGTGTATGCAGCAGATCTGTAAAGTCAGTAAATGGTATTCAGTGGACTTCCTTGCACACACGCTTAGGCCTTAGGCTAGCACGCTCACTACAAAACGTGTGTATGACATGCTGATTTCCTCATGGATTGACTTCAGCTTTCTGCTATAAAAGCATAGGGTTTAGTCAATCACTCTCAGGAGATCAACTGTACTTACTATGCTTACTACCCTTATGCACCCTTGGGGCTGCTGATATGGTGTTTTTGCTGTATAACATTTAGAGACTGTCAAAGAGGTACTCTTACATGTAACACAGTATGTTTACGGCATAGCCAAAAGCTTCAATAGACAAATGTTTGGTCTGGTATATGGTATACAATTTATTTGTGTGACACAAAAGCTTACTCTACCACTCTCATGTCTTGTGTCTGTACTGATGTAATGCAGATGTTATGCATAGTCACTACAGGTAAGCTACATTTGGTCTTTGGAACGCTATAACTGCACCACAGGCATGCTGAGTTATACATTAAAGTGCGTTTTGGACAATATCCCTTTGTATACCCTTGGTGTATGGACAAAATGTGATGCGAATAGCCCCCATAAAGGGAAATTAGCAGTAAGTTAGAAGTATCTAACCTGCTGTTATGTGCTTATAGCACAAGGGGCGCTGAGGATGAAGGTAAGTTTCTTACCTTCATCCTCTGTGCCATTTCTGTGAAATTAAGAGTATCCCAATGCTAATAGGTTGTTTTTAGTGCACTCTGTTCTCTAATTTTTCTTTTATTTTACTGTGTGTGAAACTAGCCAAAAAGGCGCACATATTCATTCACATACCATGCAGTCAGCCAAATGGCCAATCCAGAGTTTAAAGGGTTATCCAACACTACAATAACATGGCCATATTCTTTCAGAGACAGCCCCACTCTTGTCTCCAGCTTGGGTGGGGTTTTGCTGCTCAGTTCCATTGAAGTGAATGGAGCTTAATTGCAAACCGCACCTGAACTAGAGACAAGAGTTGTGTTTTCTCTGAAAGAAAGTGGCCATGTTTTTGAAGCACTGGATAAACCCTTTAATTAAATTCCTAAAACTTCATTCATGTCTTCCTGTCTATGAAAATGAGAGATAATGGCTCATATATGTCCATTAGTACATTACAATTCTGAAGTAGCCTAGCTGATAAGAAAAGAGAGGACCCCATGTAGATCATTATTTTTATATATAAGGGTATTGGAAACTGACTATAGAACTTGAATACTATTAGCATTCAGCAAATCTACAATAAGATTGGTTGAACCTGATAGTAATTTTGTTGCGTTGTGTAAAGTTTTTCAGCTTTCCAAGTGTCTTCATTCTGCAGAAAAGTATGGTAGGAGACTGTGGCATTCCAGAATTCTTTGGGGAATTGAAACACTTGAAAAGCAGAATGACAAGGCTAAATGTAGATTCTATCAACTCTACTGACTATTCCAGGCAGTAATAAATTGGGAAAATCCAACCAAGGAACTGTGTTTGTGGAAAATCTCCCTCTGTATATCTTATATTATCCATTGATCAATTATTGCCATCTATATAGTTGATTAATAAATATCAGGATATGAATAACATCCTTCTTTTTTTCCCCCTAGCTCTTTGAAATCACAGTTCCGCTGTCTCAAGGGCCAATAAAACCAGTAACCATAAGCTTTGCCAACCATACATCCTGTCGGTGCATGTCGAAATTGGATGTTTACAGACAAGTCCATTCAATAATTAGGAGATCATTGCCAGCAACTCAAGTACAGTAAGTAGAAATGATTTAGCATATTCATGTTCAGGGAATGTTTCTATTATGTCACTTGATAATTGGGAGGAGGTTCATGAAAAGTTCATTACTTATCACATTTTTAGTAACCTGTGAATACTGTGTACTGCCCAGATATTGTATTAGAAACACCCAGTGACTAAAAAGATCTACAGCATTGAAGAATTATAAGTAACCAACAGCACCAAGGTGTATGGCAGTAGTTATAGTGTAACCAGTATCCAGCTATAATAAAGCTACAGTTGTCCATATTATAGCTATTTATTTATACAACACTCCAATAGTCCAGCAATGTTGGGACAACCTGCACAGCAGTGTCATTATGTGTGTATAAGGTTGTAGGTTTATCTGTCCATCAGCTAGTTAGTATTCAGTGCAAATGCAATGTCATAGTCTCCAAGAAAAAGAGCTCTGTAGTTTTACATCATGTCATACAAGTCAAGGCAAATCCTATCCAACCTTTCTGGTTGCAAGATATAAATGTCAGTTGCTACCACCTATCATAGATGTATATAAGCCAAGGACGACCGACTGACTATATTATTAATTGCTACTTGTACAAGCAATTAATTTGCCCTCGAATGAGGGCCCTTATGCAATAGTTTATGTGGCTGTTCACTCCCAGTAACTGTACATAACGTATTGGGCTGCTGTCTGCTTATGTAAAAGAACCCTTAGGCTATGTTCACACAGTATATACTTTCTTGACAAGAACGTTGGTTGTTGCCAATTATAACAACGTCCGTTCTTGTCAAAAAAGAATACAATATGTTGAATCCTATGGGGAGGGGAACAGCGGCCACTGTGCATACAATTTATTGCACAGCAGCCATGTTAGGGTGCATTCACACGTCCCGTAAAATTGTGGGGACCATTGCAGTGAATGCAGCTATTCACATGATCCGTGCCGGGATCCACACCGCGAAAAAATAGGACAGGTAATAGTGGGGATCGCAGCACGGTTTCCCCCCCTTCCCTTCCCGGCTGCAGAGATGACAGGAGAGCATGATGTGCTCTTCTGTAATCTCATCTACTACTCACTTACTCCCTCCGTGCTAACCGGATTCATGTTCACCAGAAGTGGCCTGGACTACGCTGCCTTCTTCTCCTGCCTTCCAGCATGGTCCTGGCCACTTCCGGTGAGCGCAGGGGAATAGGTGAGTAGTAGATGAAATGACAGGAGAGCACATCATGCTCTCCTGTTATCTCTGCAGCCGGGGGTGGGTGGAGAGGATCCGTACCGGGCGGCGATGGGGCTCTGGCTAGGTGATCCGTGCCGCGATCCTCCTCTGGATTGCGGCACAGATCGCGAGGATAAGACCTTACTCTATGGCCATGGAAAAAATTTACAATTATTGTCAATTATTTCCATGCGGTAGACTGATTAAGGTTAGTTTGCTGTTAAGAAACTGGACAATTCAAATTTTTTTGCGTTTTAACAACTAATGATTTGGGTTTTGTTGTTTTAGCCAGATACATTTATTGATATTTATATCTAATGCCAATTGTATTCTGTTCTTTTTTAGCCTGTCTGGCATATGCTATTTTTTCTACCTATTATAGGTTATAGGAGAAGTGAAGGCCTTGCTGTCATACTCTTAGTTCTTCGCATTCCATTGTCCTGACTTGGTTTTATTTATTTCCAATGCAGCACAGATGGTTTAAAGAAAGATTGTGATTGGCTGCCGTCTAGTCCTAGTTGGCTGAAACGCGTTTAAGTTTATAGATTGCTGCTCTCCTGTGTTGAAACCTCAGGGGTGTCATTGGCATGTTTAGTGGCAAATACTTGCTTCTGTCACTGGGGAGATGGAAATAAAGCTGTAGCATTAAACCCATATTGTAGCTTTCACAACTGCTACAAATGATATAACAACAGATTGTAAAACAATTATTCAGTACAAGCCATTGCTATCAGAAGAATCATGTACTAGGAGGTATCAGGCTTTACTTTAAGCTCTGTTGAGTCACAAGGTACATATTAAAGCTGAAGTATAATCTTGTCGTCTTCTGCAGCCCATCGCAAACTCCTGTCAGGAACATCTGTGCTGAGTTTAAGATAAATAAGTCCCATTCAGGGCACTGACATGTGGGATATTGATTGGAAGCAACGTCTCACACAGCTTCAAGAGCACTTAATACATGTGGCCCTTGAGATTTTTCACGTTACTATATACATAAAATTAAGAATGCTTAAAGTGTGAAGTGATTTATACTGATTTAGCATTTATAGACAAATACCATAGTATGTATTACATATGAAGTACATTTGTAGCAGAGCTGATTTTGTTAATCATACAAAGCCATGTGTGTCATTTGGTGATTTTTTTTTTCCATAGTACTATAGGATTTGACTGCTATCATAGTTACCGCATAGTCTTAACGTCAGTGCACAGAAGGTCTCATTGATATTTTTTAGCATTTTGATACTATTTAGGCTAGATTCACACAGAAATTCTCACTGAAAATCTTGTGTTATAAAAGAAATGTAATCCATGGTCTGTACAATTGCTCTATATGTAACACAAGTCATTTAAAGACCATTATGACAATAATGACACAAACATCGAATGACCGTTGTATTAAAGACTCCAGCCCTTGTTACCATTGGCTCCTCCTTGTATGGAAATTAGATATTTGACCCTGGAGTGCAGCATAAAATCAAATGAATCAAGTTTTCTGTGGATCAGCTTCAAGCGTAAATCCAGTGACTTGAAACATGACATTTCTGTGGTTCTAAAGACTAAAGGAGGTCCAACATACTACTAGATGGGTGTCTCTAATAAAGTGGGCATTCCGTGTATAATGGTAGTAGTACTCGATAATCATTAACAAATGACAGCAATAGCATCTGCTTTTTACTACCAGGCAGAGATGACACTAGGTATTTTCCCTCTCCCCACGGCAAGGATGCTCCCCCCATTTACGTAACCATCTTATTGGCTTTACTTGATGATGATGATGATGATGAGATAAGCTAATGCTGCAGCCGTTTCTCAACATTTACATGCTGAACACTGCAGTACACACTGGCACATTTACAACTCAGTAATCTTAGTGTGAGGGGCAGCTGCAGCATAGCTTAAAATTACAGGCCAGCCAGCACCCCCTCCCACTGCACACAGGGCAGGACACATGTCCCCAATGCCCCCATCCTTAGCTACACCCCACCACCAGGCATCGAAATTTACTACCTTTTTACTCCACATTTAGGGACTACATTTATTTTACTATCTGTTGAGAACTTCACAAGAGACTCTGTAGGTTTAGACTGTTCTATATAAGAGTAGCATAAACTAGTGACAGAGAAGCTGAACAGAATGATGTATCACTAACATTGTTCTGTGCAGCTGATTCATTCCATCAGTCCTTTCCATTATGTGCATGAGACCAGTAGTCCTGGATATTCATGAGAAGCAGTGAACTCGGGCCACCAGCTGCTGATTGGCAGTTATCTATCCATGCTGTTTTTAGGCAGTCAACTATCAATCAGGAGCAGGAGGGCAGGGGGACGGGTGTGGCAAGAATCCTATTCTCCTGCATATGGGTAAGCCTTAAAAATTTCTAGAATACTACATCGAAGTTAATACGGGGTGAGAGCTGAATGGCTGGCACTACGGGGAATCACACGTCGTGAGCAGTACTATGAACGGCTAGCTCCTACCTGGATATGATTACGGCTAGTGGAGGTGCTCAACGCCAAAGAAAAACAATCCAACATGGAACAGGTAGAGGAATAGAGGCGGTCACTCACCACTGAATATGCCGAAAAAAAGTCCTTTATTAGTCCAGGAATGAACACAGCAGGGAAGGGGGAAGATGGAGGAGCGGGTGCAATCAGACAAACGTTTTCGCGGTCTCCCGCTTCGTCAGGTCTGGCGTGCTAAACACAAGTGGGGGTGTGTTTTATAGGTCATGTGACACATGTGAAAATAGTGCAGACATTGCTCATTACAAAAAACGCATATGAAACACACATTAAAACCAAGCCGTAGTGACATATTAAAATAGTAGGGCGTTGAGGTCATTTCTCTCATTGAGACCGGACACTCCTGTAGCATCCAAACGGATAATCCATTTGGTCTCGCATTTCAACAGTGATTTTAACCAATCACTGCCATTGCTAGGGGGGTTTACTCTTTCCAAGCCTATAACTCTTAAACATTTAGCATCGTTGGCATGATCGTTACGTACATGGTTAATCAGGCGAGGAACCCCCTTCCCGGATCGCAATGAGTAGAGGTGCTCCTTGAATCGGACCCACATAGCTCTTTTTGTTTTCCCTACGTAGTATCTGTGGCAGGGGCAAATAATAGCATACACAACGTGAGTGGTTTTGCATGTTATAAATTGTTTTATAAAACATTCCACCCCTCCCAATATTATGTATGACTGTGTCAACACTTGGGGACAGTATTGACACTGTCCACATCGTCTATTGCCGGAGGGCAGGGATTTAGTAAGCCAGGACTTAGTACGATTAATTTTACCGGCCGAGAGTGTGTCCCCTATAGTTTTCCTTTTTTTGAAAGTGAATAGGGGTTTATTAAGGGCAGCACTTTTTATGTCATCGTCTTGCTCTAATATGTGCCAGTGTTTTCTGACAATATTTTTTAGAGTCTCATTCATAGGGGAGTTCTGGAAGGAAAATGTGAACCTTCTAAGACTATCATTTTGGTAATTAGCTTCTTTGTGTTTAGGTTTGCGTAAAGAGGTAATGCTCATGTTGCATGCTTTATTATATGCGTAGTTGATGACGTCAGAGGGATAGCCTCTCGTCATCAAACGACTGCGCAACTCGTTGGCTTGAATATGAAAGCGTGGCTACTCGTCGTGGCTATTGATGCGTCTGATTCTGACCATTTGGCTAAAGGGTATGGATTTTTTCACAGATGGGGGGTGGAAACTAGAATAATGCAACAAGGCGTTAGATGCTGTTTCCTTGCGGAAAACCGATGTGTGAATGGAGTTATTGATAATTTCAATTTTAACATCTAAAAAAATCAAGCTTATTACCACCGAAGTTAGATGTAAAAAACATGTTAACTGAATTCTGGGTATTCAGATATGTGACGAATTCATGGAACGTCTCAGATGAGTCGTTCCAGACAATGAATATATCGTCCACATATCTGAAAAAGGAAACAATACATTTAATGTAGGGGTTCTTAACAGAAAAAAACTAATTTTGTTCCAGCCAAGAAAGAAAGAGATTGGCGTACGTACAGGAGACTGGCGTGCCCATTGCAGTGCCAGTCTCCTGACGGTACCAATCTCCCTCAAAGGTAAAGAAATTATTTTCCAACACAAACAACAAGGCCTCACTGATAAAAGATCTATAGGCAGGTGACTGACCTGTCCGTCCAAGGATGTGATCGACAGCCCCCACACCCACATCGTGAGGGATGCGGGTATAGAGGCTCTCGACATCGATGGACGCTAATGAATACCCAGGCTGCCAAGAAACAGTGTCAAGAGCATGCAGAAAGTCATTTGTATCTTTTAGGTAGGTGGCAAAGGTAGACAAAAGGGGGCGGAGAGCCCAATCAAGATATTGTGATACTCCTTCAGTCACTGAGCCGACCCCCGAGACGATAGAACGGCCCAGCGGCCGGCTCAGCGACTTATGTATCTTTGGTAACAAATACCATTTTGGGATTCGGGGGGAATCAGAGATAAGCTTTTCAGCGGTTTTCTGATCAAGGGCTTTATTAGCCACTGCTTTGTGCAGAAGTCCTCGTAATCGCTCCTTTATCTTGACGGTGGGGTCCTTGTCAATCTTGACATAGGTATTCCTCTCTCCGAGTTGGCGATGGGCCTCTCCTAGATAATGCTTCTTCTGCATAATCACGGTTGAACCGCCCTTGTCCGCACGTACAATTTTCAAATCGGATCGTTTTTTAAGCCAATCCAGTGCACGTCTCTCACTCTGTGTCAAATTGTCCCTGGGTTTAGAGTATATTTGTGCCTTGGCATCGCGGAGCACAGATTTATAGAAAATGTCTATAGCTCCTCCTGGAGGAATTTGAGGAGAAAAAGTGGAGGTTTACATAGAAGTTGCTTTTCTGTGTTTCCGTGTCCTTAGTATTGATATAACACAATCCTGAGTGACCAAGATTAAACTTCCAAAATGTCTGCTTGATATAATGATTGTAGTATTTGATTGTGATCAGTTAAAGGGAATGTCCGGTTTGTGGCTTTGATGGTAATTCTGGTCTTGTAGTCAATGTCTATGCCATTTCTGAAGTTGTCCGGGAGGTCATACTATTTTTGAATGAATACTTGTATAGTTCCACTTTATAGTATTAAAGTATTATCAGCATCCCACCATGGCATCAGCAGACCAACCTATTTCTGATGAATAACCTCTGATACATGATATGTCCTTGTTTTGTTAAAGTGACCTCCTTACAGCACTTTGATCACTTGATGGATGTCTGTTGTATTAGATTTTAGCTATGGAAGTCAGTGGTTAAAATAGTTTCCACACAATTACATCATCCTGACTAATGGAGCCTCTAAGGGCGTACGTAAAAAAATAAGATTGAATAATGTGCATAGGCCAGGAGAAAATGCATAATGATGACTGAAAAACATTCTAGGGATACTGAAATAAAACTAAATAAGAAGCTTATATGGCATAAAAATGTTTCCACACGAGAAGAAAGCAGCCATGTTTTTGTGAGCACATACAGTCATGTGACCTTTTTCTATGAGAACCTAAAATAACAATTTTGACTGGCTTCTTTCAGCTGTCACGCAGCAAATAAGACCTGCCCCAGGAACCATATTTGGAACAACCATTTGTGCAGATGTATACAACATCATGACTTTTCATCGCATATGGAGGAGTCAGGTAAGAGATTTCCCCCATGCGGAACACATTAGGAGAACAGAGTAGAATGAATTGTTCCTTCTTATGTATCTTTATCCCCAGGGACCTCAGGGGTCATTTTCTTGCTCATAAGTTATGTATGACATAAATCATGTGTTGTAATTGTGCTTATTAGTAATGAGGTAATATCGCATTAGATGTTTTCCTTATTATGAATAATGTAGCTATGTGACAACGTCTTATATTATCGAGATAAGGAGACTACAGCAGTGCAACGTAATCTCCATTACAATAGCATATGTGCTTAATGTCCTACATGTCAGCCTATTCTCTGTGTGTCTTTCATCCACCAATTTAAATCTGACTGATTTTTATCAACCTGATGACATTTTATTGCCAAAAATCTAAGTATATCTGTCACCTGACCCTCCTTTATCCCTTTACTGTTTTACCTCATGGTATATAGTACAAACGTATAGAAAACAAAAAAGGAATGGGGGATTGCGGTGGATTCGTCTACCATTATAGGGTTTATGGGGCTCTCCCAAATCACAATCAACAGATGATAGGGTGGTGATAGGGTCGGGCACTATGGAAAATCACCACCCGACCCCAACCCCTTTGTTCTGAGAGAGAAAATATTGGTGTCTCTAAAAGGGGTAAACGTATCTTAAATAAATAGCTTTTTTTAAATATACACTATATAAAATGTATACACTATATATAATGTAATTCTAGTTAGTGACAGCAGTAAGGAGCAGCATGGCCTGTCTGCTGCCACCAACGGTTGGGGCTCCAATCCCCTGCTCTGTTTTAGCACTGTATTGCTATATACAGTACATGGGTGAAAGAGGCTGTCCAACACTATTGCAGTGTCTGGCAGCCTCTGCAGAGAAAGCAGTGATTTCTATCACCACTCCCTCTAACTGTGCTGAGGCTGACGGACACCACAGTTGTGTCTGGCAGCCTCCCCCCACCTGTGTACTGTATGTAGTAATATACAGTACACAGGGGGAAACAAACCCCCGGCTCTGGAGGGGGGATCAGAGCCCTGCAGTTTGTGTTGGGAATGGCAAGGCTTAGGGTCCTATTAGACAAAGCGATTTTTAATAATAACCGATTAACGATAAACGATCGCAAATGAGATTATTTATCGTTAACCTAAAATCATTCACCATATTACACAACGATAGTCATTAGTTACGATAGTTACAATGATCGATACCATGATCGTTTACTCCATCAGATTCCAGCAAAAGAAGAAACGATTTGGAATTACACTGAATGATTAGTGAACAAATGCGGAATTACAGTGAATAATTAGTGAACGATTAACAATGATTTAGGGGTCAGATCTAAATCAACGATCTATGACACATAACAATTTTTCGATGGTTGCCTACAATTACACAGGACAATTATGGTTTAAATTCTAACGTTATAACGATTTTCCGCACAATAATCGTGTAATAGGGCCCTTGACACAAGTGTTGGTAGCAGCAGAGGGGTCGCATCTCCCCTTACTGTTGCCACTAAACAGTACAAAAAGTACATATGCATATGTGAAATAACTTTTTTTATAATGTTATATTTCAGAATACTATAACTTTATTAATAAATTGGCAAAATAAAAAAAAAACATATTTGCACTCATTTTTCGAAGTACCCCTTTAAACCTTATTTCAATCTGTGTAATGTCATCTTGGAACTACTGCCATTTACCTAAAAAAAAAAAGACAGATCTATAAACAACAAGACAATTTGTTGCAGAATGTATTATACCTAATATAATATTTTGCAAATTCTAAGAGTGTAAAATACATATAGACGTGCACCTGTCTATAAGACTATATTGGCAAAACAAAGTGAGAATTTAGGAAATGTATGAGGGATCATAAAGGAGGTACTCAACACAGGAGGTACATGGGCCATTGGGGTATGAAAGCATTTTAGTTTTGTGTGATTAATATTGTGCAAACTTTCCTCAACAAGAATAGTTTGATAAGCAGATTCTCCATAAAGAGGCCCAATAGATTTTACCAAATGATGAATCTGCTCTCAAAGATTGATGGTTGGATGGAGAGATCGAAGGAACTCAGTATTGAAAAACCTCTGAGGCACATTACTGCAGTCATTCACCCTAATGACCCATTATGGATAGTGACTCCGTTGATGCAATGTTTCATATGGGTGACTTAATAGCTACTCTGTGTCTACAATTTTTTTTGAACCTACTAAATTTTTGTTGAATGGAGTAAAATATTAGCTTTATATTTATGTATATTTTTCATAGACTCCTCTGAATCATTCCATGACATTTGTGGTCCAAACAAGGAATTAGATGAAGAAACCTGTCAATGTGTCTGTAAAGGGGGCTTGTTGCCTTCAAGTTGTGGTCCTCATAAAGAGCTGGATCGAACATCTTGCCAATGTGTCTGCAAAAATAAACTGCTTTCCACTTCCTGTGGACCCAACAAAGAATATGATGAAGAGAGGTGCCAGTGTGTGTGTAAGAAGGCCTGCCCAAAACACCAGCCATTGAATCCTCTTAAATGTGCATGTGAATGTGTAGAAACTCCAAACAAGTGTTTCCTTAGAGGAAAGAGATTCAACCATCAAACATGCAGGTTGGTGAAAAGAATGTTGTCATTGTGTCAAATATTCATGCATTTTTACAAATTTATCGAAATTATCAGTAAATATGTTTACTTATTAAACACGTCATATCACAGACAATTTTTGAATTTTAGTTGTTTCCTTTCCTTGTCTAAAAAGTCATATACTTCAATCTAGAGACCCATATTCTGTCTTTTTTTTTTTTTTTGAGTGACCCCCAATTGTACTTTGTAATGACTTTACTTTGTTTGCCATGTGGCAGAATTGATATGTTATCTTTTTTTCTCAAGCCAGTATGTTTACAATGATAGGCAGTTGATATAATGTTTATTGTACTACTTTAAAAAAATGTTATTTAAAAAAAAAAATGTGAGAAGTTTTATTTTTTGGTTCACGGAGCTGTACGAGGGCTCATTTTTGCACCAAGATCTGTAGTTTTTATCGGTATCACACTACCATATATGTGACTTTTTGATCCATTTGATCTGGGATGGGACGTGACAAAAAATCAATTTTACAATTTGGAATCTTTTTGCGTTTAAGCCCTTTAACGTGCGAAATCAGGAATGTGACAATTTAAACACACACATTTAATATGTTTGTTATTTTTTGTTTACATTTTTAATTTAGGTGATTTAAACTTTTATTATGGGATGAGTTTTTTTTATTTTTTTCTTACACTTTTGTAGTCCCCCTTGATTCCTCATATGGACCAATGCAGTACAAGTGTGCTGAATTGATCCATCATTTCTGCGCTCCACGGCAGCATTCAAAGCTAAGTAGAGGCCTCAGGCTGGGGTGAGCTGGTCAGATCACAAGTGACAGGTATTTCCACTGTTTAAATACCACTGTTAGAATTGACAGCTAAATTTAAACAGTTAAAATAGACTGCAACAGAGATAGCTCTGTGTCAGCTATTAGCTACGGTCCTCGACTGCTGATAGCAGCCGGAAACCATTCAGTATAGAAAGGGCTCATGATGCCACCTTACCGGCACCACAAGGCAACTGTACATGGTGGTGCGGATAGGGGTTAAAAAGTAGCTTTGTAATGTAAACTTTATTTCCAATGTTTTTAGTTGTTAGGAGACCAGCAATGTAAAGAATCTATTCTGGATGCTATGTCCACAGACATTTATAGTTCTATTTTAGGCTATGTCCCCACTGCGGGAACATGCCATCATTTAGTGGGGAGAGGTGGCCGTCTATTAATAATCACAGCTGCAAATAATGAACATTAGCAATGGACACCTGCCTTTTCCCACTAAATGACAGCACGTTCATGTAGTAGGAACTTATTGTCACTAGAAAAAGACATCTGCATGAAACACATGTAGAAGGGTTGTATGACAGGCTGTCTTTATATCTGTTCCTAAACTTTATCCATAAGGTAATAGGTTTTATACCAAGAATGCTGGACTTCCATTTTTCATGTGTTCAACAAACATTATAAATCTGATATATTTATGTATCAGTACAGCTAGCATACAATAGAGAAAAAGTTGTACATATATATATATATATATATATACTAGAAAATGTACCCGGCGCTGCCCAGGTATTAAGTGTCAGTGTGTTAATTAGATTTGTTCTAATTAGGTATTGTTTCATCAGTGGAATTAGTGTATACCTGTAGTGCATAGTTGGAGGGGTTCTGTATACCTACAGTGTATAGTTTTTAGGGGTCCCGCATATCTGTAGTGCATAGTTGGGGGGTGGGGGGGCTGTATACCTATAGTGTATAGTTGGGGGAGTCCTGTATACCTGTAGTGTGTAGTTGGGGGGGGGGGCTGTATACCTGTAGTGTATAGTTGAGGGAGGTCCTGTATACCAGTAGTGTATAGTTGGGGGGCTGTATACCTGTACTGTATAGTTTGGGAAGTCCTGTATACCTGCAGTGTATAGTTGGTGAAGGTCCTGTATACCTGTACTGTATACTCAACACCTACCAATACATCCAGAAAATTTTGATATATATGCCCAAAACTTTATTGAAAGAAAGAAGGGGGGAAAAGGAAAGATATTAAAATCAAAACCATCTTCACACCATTACTGCTGCTAAGTGTTGAGTAACTAACATCTTCTGTACTAACTGGCACCTGATGTTATGCTCCTCCGTATCTAGCCCTTACTTTTGCCCCTAGTCAAGATGGCGACCACATCGGGTGCGGCCCAGCGCGCATGCCCCGCTGGTGGCTGGATCATGTGACGTGGGGTGGATCTGACGCACGGCGTATCACGCCCTGCGTCATTTCCGGTTCCGCCCATGGTCCGGCGCCGGCGATGGCGTTCACGCTGATGGCCGCCGTGTAATACGGTGTAGGTGTGAGTATCCAGCCATCCAACAGAGATCAGGGGCCCCTTATTTAAACATCCTCTGGGCCTCCCCCTCATTACTCCCTGAGGAAGCGGTACAGCGAAACGACGTTGGAGTGTGAGGTGGGAGGCCTGAGGCTTTAGGGATTCCATCCCCGGGTAACTTTTTTATGTGCATGTGCATACATATGGTGAACATTTAGCTTATACAGCCTGTGGTTTACATACTTTAGCACTTGCACTTTATATACAAAATTTTGTTTACAACCTGGCTGTAATGAGTTACTGTATTTATACCTAATATTTGCACTTGCACTTTATTGTTAACATATACCTGTCCTCCTGTATGGTCTCACACCTCCCAGGTTTTGATTTTAATATCTTTCCTTTTCCCCCCTTCTTTCTTGCGATGTTTTCAATAAAGTTTTGGGCATATATATCTAAATCTTCATGTGATTTCTTTATTGATTCTGGATGTATTGGTAGGTGTTGAGTTTATAGCATAATCATCCAGGAACCTATGGTTTGGATATTGATCTTCTGATAACAGAATCTAGAATTTATAGGTGTAGTTACCTGTACTGTATAGTTCGCGGGTCCTGTATAACTGTAGTAAATAGTTGGTGCTGTATATCTGTAATGTATAGTTGGTGGAGGTTTTGTATACCTGTACTTTATAGTTTGAGGGTCCTGGGCACCTGTAGTGTATAGTTGGTGGAGGTCTTGTATACCTGTAGTATATAGTTCGGGGGTCCGGTATACCTGTAGTGTATAAGTTTGAGGGTCCTGTATACCTGTAGTATGTAGTTGGTGGAGGTCCTGTATACCTATAGTGTAAAGTTTTGGGTTTCTGTAAACCCGTAGTGTATAGTTTGGGGTCCTGTATACCTGTAGTATATAGTTGGTGGAGGTCCAGTATACCTGTAGTTTAAAGTTTGGGGGTCCTGTATACCTGTATTATAGAGTTGGTGAAGGTCCTGTATACCTGTAGTGTATAGTTTGGGGTTTCTGTAAACCAGTAGTGTATAGTTTGGGGTCCTGTATACCTGTAGTATAGAGTTGGTAAAGGTGTTGTATACTTGTAGTATAGAGTTGGTGGAGGTCCTGTATACCTGTAGTGTAAAGTTTGGGGTCCTACATACCTGTAGTATATAGTTGGTGGAGTTCCTGTATACATGCAGTGTATAGTTTTGGGGTCCTGTATACCAGTAGTCTATAGTTTGGGGTCCTGTATACCTGTAGTATAGAGTTGGTAAAGGTGCTGTATACTTGTAGTATAGAGTTGGTGGAGGTCCTGTATACCTGTAGTGTAAAGTTTGGGGTCCTACATACCTGTAGTATATAGTTGGTGGAGTTCCTGTATACATGCAGTGTATAGTTTGGGGGTCCTGTATACCTGTAGTGTATAGTTTGGGGTCCTGTATACCTGTAGTAGAGAGTTGGTGGGGGTTCTGTATACCTGTATTATTGAGTTGGTGAAGGTCCTGTATACCTGTAGTGTATAGTTTTGGGTTTCTGTAAACCCGTAGTGTATAGTTTGGGGTCCTGTATACCTGTAGGATATAGTTGTTGGAGGTCCGGTATGCCTGTAGTGTAAAGTTTGGGGGTCCTGTATACCTGTAGTAAATAGTTGCTGGAGGTCCGGTATACCTGTAGTTTAAAGTTTGGGGGTCCTGTATACCTGTATTATAGAGTTGGTGAAGGTCCGGTATATCTGTAGTGTATAGTTTTGGGTTTCTGTAAACCCGTAGTGTATAGTTTGGGGTCCTGTATACCTGTAGTATATAGTTGGTGGAGGTCCCGTATACCTGTAGTGTAAAGTTTGGGGGTCCTGTATACCTGTAGTATAAAGTTGGTGAAGGTGCTGTATACCTGCAGTATAGAGTTGGTGGAGGTCCTGTATATCTTTAGTGTATAGTTTTGGGGTCCTGTATACCTGTAGTGTATAGTTTGGGGTCCTATATTTCTGTAGTATATAGTTGGTGGAGTTCCTGTATATTTGTAGTGTATAGTTTGGGGGTCCTGTATACCTGTGGTGTATAGTTTGGGGTCCTGTATACTTGTAGTATATAGTTGGTGAAGGTCCTGTATACCTGAAGTATATAGTTGGTGGAGGTCCTGTATACCTGTAGTGTATAGTTTTGGGCTCCTGTGCACCTGTAGTGTATAGTTTTGGGGTCCTGTATACCTGTAGTGTCCTGTATACCTTCAGGGTCGTATTTACTATTAGGCACCCATGGTCTGGTGCCTAGGGTAGCACCTTGCAGAGGGGCAGTACCCTCCCGTTCAGAAAACCTTGTGTCTTTTTGAGGGGGTGTGTGGCAGTATTGGTCAGGTCTGGTATAGCGGTGTTATCCAGTCACAGTATGGCGGTATTGGTCAGGTCTGGTATGGCAGTGTTAGTCAGTCACAGTGTGTCGGTATTGGTCAGGTCTGGTATAGTGGTGTTATCCAGTCACAGTATGGCAGTATTGGTCAGGTCTGGTATAGCGGTGTTATCCAGTGACAGTATGGCGGTATTGGTCAGGTCTGGTGTGGCGGTGTTATCCAGTCACAGTATAGCGGTATTGGTCAGGTCTGGTGTGGCAGTGTTATCCAGGCACAGTATGGCGGTATTGGTCAGGTCTGGTGTGGCGGTGTTATCCAGTTACAGTAAGGCGGTATTGGTCAGGTCTGGTATGGCAGTGTTATCCAGGCACAGTATGGCGGTATTGGTCAGGTCTGGTGTGGCGGTGTTATCCAGTTACAGTAAGGCGGTATTGGTCAGGTCTGGTATGGCAGTGTTATCCAGTCACAGTATGGCAGTATTGGTCAAGTCTGGTGTGGCGGTGTTAAATGTGACGTCTAGAGCTATTATTTACCTATCCTGATGCTAATTGGTGAGTGAGGATGGGTTGTCTTCAGGTTTAGTGCTTAGGGCAGCAGCAGCTGGTAATACGGCCCTATATACCTGTATAGATGGAGTAGGGGGTCCTGTATACATGTACTGTATAGATGGAGTAGGGGGTCCTGTATAGATGGAGTAGGGGGTCCTGTATACATGTGCTGTATAGATGGAGTAGGGGGTCCTGTATACATGTACTGTATAGATGGAGTAGGGGGTCCTGTATACATGTGCTGTATAGATGGAGTAGGGGGTCTACCAGTTATTTCTGTGGATTTGTTGTGAGGCAGCTGGCCCTAGCAACCATTCACATTCCAGCTCCCTGTGAAAATAGTAATCCTATTGGTTGCTAAGGCTCCCAACTGCCAACTGCTGGGCAGCTACAGCTAATTATATCACCTGTGTGCAGTGTGGAGATTTTCCCATTCATCTCTATGGGGCGCCGCTCTTCCCCCTCCCCCTCCTCTCCTGTACATCTGGCGGGGACGGGACCTTCACAATAACCTTCCTGGGCACCCAATGTATATGTAGACAATGATTACTACTGGACTAACTCCTGTTATATTTTGCAGCTGTTACAGACCACCTTGTACAACTCGACCGAAACGTTGTGATCCTGGTTTCTACTATAGTGAAGAAGTTTGCCGCTGTGTACCCACATATTGGAAAAGACCACACATGAACTAGACACAACAGAAGATATGGTCCATATGCCTTTGAAAAAAAGAAACTTAATTTTATTCTAACTTTTGGATCTACTTTTCTATTGGAAACCATATGTGGAGTAAGGACATATGCATTGTGCAGTATGTAAAATGGGACCCAAGTTTAAAGATCGACCAAGATTTTTTTTTTTTTTTTTAAGGACTTGATGGGTCATGTGCAATGACAAAGCAAGTCCATGGTTTTCCTGTGATTTTTTTTTTATCAAGATAATGACTATATAATTTATTTCCACTAAGAATATTGTGCAGCATTTCTGTTTGTTTATAGCAATAACAATGTAAAAGCGCACTGTGATTAATATTTTTATATCATGTAAAATATGTTTAAAATAAAAAACTGAAAATTGTACTATAAGCCACCAATATGTCCAGTTGGATTTCGTATCACACCTCAAGAGTATCCATGTCTAAGACATTTTATTTTTTTATTCGAAGTATTTTTGGATTTTGCAATTGAGATTGTTTCCTAATGCAAAGTTACCATCAGTATTGCACTGGCTTCATGTTTCTAGGTCTTAAATTAATTGGAAGGAAGCACCTGAAAATTGAAGTCTACTAAGTACTGTACTGTAATGTATATCTATTGCCATAGACCTCTGATGTTTTAGCAGATACATATTAGATGTTAGGTTTTTGTTGGACACACTCTTACTGCAAATTAGGTATAGGTTAGTCATGTTTGCTGTAAAGCTCTCGTTTTAGGGTAATATGTTGCAAGCAAATGGAATGTTGATTGTTAGATATTGTGTGACTCACATAACAATAAGCATCAGGCATGTGGCCACATTCTGTACTAGTTATGACAGATGATTTTTTTTTAATAAGAATGAACTTTTTAACATTAAAATGATATGGGAATGTAATGTAATTGAAAGGGTTTTATGTTCTTGGTTTACAAAATAATACCAAGTAGAGAATGAGTCTCCAAACTGCATCCCCCCCCCCCCCAGCTGTTGCAAAACCACAACTCTCATCATGTCCAGACAGCTATAGCTCTGGATTTGGCTGTCCAGGCATGATGGGAAATGTAGTATGGCAGCAGCTGGAGGGCCGCAATTTGGAGACCCATGAAGTAGAGAGTAAAGTTGCAACAATGATAATGCCTCCCAAAGTGCCTCTGGGGTTCCTGCCTATGCCCTCCTATTTTGAAGCCTATGCAATCACTGAGATAAATGAGGTCACATTACATGAGGATAGGAGGAAGTTATTTTCTCTGGGTCCCAGATTGGCACTTTGGGGAACTGATGTGTATACAATTGTGCTCTTTATTCCATCTCCAATGAAACATCATAAACTTGCCAATAGTAAAAGGGATCTATCTGGGTTTGTTGAAGTATAGACAACACATGATGGTATGTACGTATTAAACTGATCCCTGCTATTTAAAGTAAATGTCCGTCCTACATTATAGTTAGGTCAAACAATAAGGGGATTGGTGAATTCAGTTTTCGTTTTTTTAATAACGCTAAGGCTATGAAAAGAAGGCATTAAAATGCTGCTGAGCCCCGCTAGGTGTTGGTTCCTGCTGCTTAGCCTTTCCTGGTCTCCTCTTGACACATAAGAACCACCTACTCAGACAATCACTAGCCACAGCAGTGAAGCACCTCAGCCAGTGGTTAACTGACCCCATATTTCCTGTATTTGGGATGAAAGAAGGAATTGCTAAGTTGCACCGTCAGAGTCTGCATAAATCTTTTTCTCACACCTTGATCATGATTATAAAAATAAAACTAGTTCCATGAACAACCCCTTTAAATGTCAATACATCTCAATAAATCCATAAAGTAGTTGGTGCTGAATTGTTTTTGTAGACCGCGGTAAACCACTTGCATAGAGATAAGAAGCAAATGATAAAAATGTGTCTTGCAGTCAACCTCTAAAAAAATATAGAAGCTTCATATGTATATTACTTTTTGTTATTAAGTTCAATGTATAAATAAGCTCCCTCTAAGGGTACGTTCACATGTACATCAGAGGCTTTGTGATTTTTTTTTTTTAAATCTGCTCTGTCTGGAAGCAAAAGAATAATAAAAAAAAAGGAGCTGGCAGGTTTGACGCCAGTTTGATGAACAGATTCAGATGGTCCCCATTGACTTTAATTGGTTCTGTTGTGTTTATGGCATTGTCATTTGACTGATTATGACTAATTGAAAAAATAGTGCATGCTGCGTTTTTCTGATCTTTTGTACTGATTTGAGATGAGCGAACCTTGAGCATGCTCGGGTTCGTCAGAACCTAAAAGCTCTGCATTTGGTTCATCCATGTTTTCCAAGACTGTCTAGGGCTGCATCCATTTTTATCAGCCACCGGTAATCAAATGCAGAGCATTTGCGCTCAAATGAACCTAAGCATTCTCCAGGCTTGCTCATCTCTAGTACTGATCCCATAACAGAGATCCCCAAATGAACCTCCAACGTAGATGTGAACATAACCTTAGGGTTATCATTTACCTCTTTAGCTTCACAGGGTTGTGGAGTTCTAAATAAGTAGAGCTCCTCCCACTATTAAGATACATTAAGAACAATTTTAAACTTATTTACATTTTAAAAATCATGATTTGATGTGAATGTGTGGCTGTTCAAAGGAGAAGGTAATCGATGTACATATTGAAGAGAATAGCTCTTCTGGCAAGATAGTACAGCAGGATTGTTTCACTTAGTATTTTATTGTTTTTGAACGTACCCATGGAGAAAACCACTAAGGTGTATTTCAGTTGGTCTTTAAGTAATATATATATATATTTTTTTATATAAATTTCCTCTATATGTCCTTTTTTTTTTTTTTTTTATAAACTACCCTTATATGTACATTTTAGTATTTCTCTGCTTTTGTAATGTACAATGTGACCTTGATGACTTTGTGTTTTATTTCTGGATGAACAATCTATTATGCAGTCGACATAGTCACATTGTGGGTATGAAATTTTCTTCTCAGACTTGTGACTATGCATCCTACGCTTGTAAAGTGTGAACTATTAATTCCTAACGTGATGTTGGAATACATTAGAAGCTCAAATTAGCAAAGTGTGAAAGAAGTGAAAATATTCACATATTGTCTGAGCCAAAAAGAAATCTGCACTTGGGAGATATAGCCTCAAATTCAGCAGGAATGGGCCATATGACCCAAAATCACACATTAAAATAGTTGTAATGTCTTAGTTATGTGTAGTCCTAATGTAAAATAAACAATTGCACTTTTATAATAAACATATCAACGCATTTTGTAGGATTGGAAACTGGTCACATTTTTCTAGACAGGTTTTTTTATCCGCCTTTTCAGAAGTAACATTTGTTGTGTTAAACTCATTAAAACATGAATGTATTGCCATTACTATCTGTGCTTATCATCGTCTGGTGAGAACTGCACTAATGACATTCTTCAATAGGTATTTTTCTTATTTTCATGTAAGATTTTTATGCAGGATTCCTTGAAAATGCAAATATGGCTGATATGCATCAGGTATCTGAAATTTGCAATAAATAATTCAAGAATGAAAACCAAATGGACACTTTGTTTGTTTTTGAGTGTGTATATTTAGTTAATAGCTTTGATGTTTTTTGTATAGAGAATGTTTTCTACTGTTCTAATTAAAAACAACAGTGTTATGTATCTTTTGTTAGCATTTTATTTTGTGCGTTCTCCGTGGTAATACCCTGCCTACAGAAGTAAATATTGTGTACTTTTAAAATAATATAATTGATAATATGGCATTTATTTTACCTCACCTATGTCGAATTACTGGAATGTTATGCTATGTGTAATCATTGAAAACGCTAAAGAGTATGCCCCTCAACTACAGGAAATGTCAGTATTTGACACACACAGTAGGTGAAGAGTGTCTGATCAGTATGGTTCTGATCTCTGGGATCCCCATCAGTCATGAAAATGGTGGTTTTGAGTGCCACCCTTCTTTTTCTTTCTTTTTTTTATTTAAGAGTGGTGGTTAAGCAAGTGTCCTGCTGCCGCATTCACTTGCTTTGAGACAGACAAAAATGTCTGAGTAAAGCACTTGGCTATTTGGGCCTACAGAGCCGAATCTTGTAATAGCGTATATGCCCAACCACCAGAGATGAGCAAAGAGGGCTTCATTAAGATTTATACAAAGCTGAATGATCAGCTTTCTAATCCTGCTGTCTCACCACTCCTTGGAGAAGGTGGATATGTCCCGACTGCCTTGAAAACATAGGCTGTATCCATGTTTTTCAGGTGGTGATGTCACTCTCATCTCGGAAGTGACAGCCCTGCGCAGTCAGTCAGTGACTCACTGAGAGGGAACAGTGCTGCAGCTGGTGATTGACAGGGTGCTCAGCAAAGCACTGACCATAGCTGTCTGGGCTGGAGACACAGAAGAGGACACAGGAGGAGTGCAGACTGCTAAGTAGTGTACCAAAACTGCACCATAACGGCTAAACAATTGTTTTGCTGCTTAAGCGTGGTTTATTTAGGTTTGGTTTGCAAGTTTACGAATTTTACGGACAAAATTTGCGAACCTGGCAAACCTAGTTTTTGGAAAATATTCTCATCCCTAATCAGGATTTATCCACCCTTCTTCGTGGAATGGGAAGACAGCAGGATTGAAAAGCTGATGGTTTCAAAATCTAAGGGTCCCTTCACATGTACTGGATTCGCAGCGGATTTCACACTGCAAGTTTGCAGTGAAATCTGTAGCGAATCCATGTAGTGTGAAGTTCAATGGGGTTACATACCCGCAGCAGAATTTTCATTCCGCTGCCAGTATGTAACCCGGCCCCTTTAACCCCCCGCAGGCCACGGCCCAGAGCATACATTTGATTAGTCATGGTCTGAGTGTTCAGACCACGACTGATCAGGAGAACGAGCCAGGAGATGTCCGCGTGCAGCGTATTCATTCCTCTATGTCACATGACCTGGACGGACATTCAGTGTCTATAGGTTCTATCTATGTCACAGACACAGAGTGGGTAGAGAGTGCAGCAGTGTGGTCATCTCCCCGTATATTCTACTCATCTCTCTGACCAGTTTTATTTTAGTGATAAATACTCTTTATATAGTACAAAAACAGTTTACTAATATCTTGCGATTCTGTCTGTTCGTGTTAAAATGTCATGTCTCACTACCCTGCTCTTAGGGTGCTATTACACAGGCCGATGGCAGCCCAATCAATACTGTAAACAAGCGCCGATCTGCTAGATCAGAGCTCATTTACTGAGCCTTTTACATGGCCCAATAATCATTTAGCAACATTGTTAGCGATGTGTGTGCAGCCTTTGCCTAAACAGTTTTTACATTACCTGTCCAGGTTCCCGGTCTCCTCCTGCGCACTGCATGCTTCCTCCCCGATCCCGTGCGCTGTAGCTTCAGAACGGCCCATCAGAGCTGACTAATGTCCCCACATACTGTCCCCACATACTGACTAGTGTCACCATATACTGACTAATACCACCACAAACTGACTAGTCAGTATGTGGTGACATTAGTCAGTATGCGATGGTATTAGTCAGTATGCGGTGACATTAGTCAGTATGCGGTGACATTAGTCAGTATGCAGTGATATTAGTCAGTATGAGTTGGTATTAGTCAGTATGCAATGGCATTGGTTAGTATGCGGTGGTATTAGTCAGTATGCGGTGGTATTAGTCAGTATGTGGTGATATTAGTCAGTACGCGGTGGTATTAGTCAGTAGCAGTGGTGACATTAGTCAGTATGTGGTGGTATTAGTATGTGATGGAATTAGTCAGTATGCGTTAGTATTAGTCAGTATGCGTTGGTATTAGTCAGTATGCGATGACATTGGTCGGTATGCGGTGGTATTAGTCAGTATGCGGTGGTATTAGTCAGTATGTGGTGATATTAGTCAGTACGTGGTTGTATTAGTCAGTAGCCGTGGTGACATTAGTCAGTATGTGGTGGTATTAGTC
The DNA here is from genome assembly GCF_027789765.1 of Dendropsophus ebraccatus. NCBI lineage: Eukaryota > Metazoa > Chordata > Amphibia > Anura > Hylidae > Dendropsophus > Dendropsophus ebraccatus. The sequence continues at coordinate 75,144,911 of NC_091460.1, forward strand.
AGTATGTGGTGGTATTAGTCAGTATGTGGTGGAGTTAGTCAGTATGCGGTGGTATTAGTCAGTATGCGGTGACATTAGTATGCAGTGGTATTAGTCAGTATGTGGTGGTATTAGTCAGCATGCGTTGGTATTAGTCAGTATGTGGTGGAGTTAGTCAGTATGCGGTGGTATTAGTCAGTATGCGGTGACATTAGTATGCAGTGGTATTAGTCAGTATGTGGTGGTATTAGTATGCGGTGGTATTAGTCAGTATGTGGTGGTGGTGTTAAACTCAGCACAGTGACCGGGCCGGAAGCACTCTGTCTCTGTACACTGTGTAGTGGTGATGACCTGTAACTGCAGCACCGCTACACAGTACAGAGACAGAAGCTTTTGACCCCATTTACTGTGTTATTATCTGTAATTTCTGTAATGACCGTGATGATACAACATGTAGCCATGCTGCACTCACAACATTGTCTCATAACTTTTCATCCCATGGCGAGTGGGCCTGTGTGCTCTGAAATGCCAGGGCTGATTTTCAGTCCCAGTCCGGCCCTAGTCAGGTGAAATGTGGGTTCTCAGGTATTATGGTGGGCACCCACAGGAAAATGTTTTGTTGTTTCCTGATTTCTATTTTTTATTAGTCAGTGGAAAATGAGATTGACAATACAATGTGCCACTACAAAATTAATCTTGCAATATAAACTAGTAAGTATGGTAAAAGACCTGTATTTTATGCCCTTAAAAGTGCAGCAATTCGAATCTACACCGGACCAGCAGATTCACTAATATCCTTCCTTTATGGATAGCGCAGATGTCTATATCTGGGTCGAAACCGCTCAAATAATATGCGGTATTCAGACCAAAAAGTACCCACAGGTGACTAAAAATCTATATTTATTGAGGCAATGCGTTTTGGCTATCCATAAAGGAAGGATATTAGTGATCTGCCGGTCCGGTGTAGACTCAGGGAGCTGCGTTGTATTTATTTTGAGCCTTCTATAGAGTTGTGCCTATTCTAGCACAACCTGAAAAGGTGAGTGATTACTAACATCTAATCGAGTAGTGATTTGCTGAGCCTAAAGATACTACACCAGAAAGCATCCTTGACTCTCTGCTTTTTTCTAGTATATACCAAGGATAGTTAATATGTTTAACATGTTTATTCCATCATCACCGTAATCTGAAAAGTAACATAAGTAACATAAGGCAGAGAGGGTCCATTTCTCAGTGTAATGCATAACGCATATGCAGCATCTTACCCTGACATTCTTCATGTACAAAGCATTTGTAGTACAACTGTATGGCAAAATGCAAAGCAACATGTCAACATCTGTTATTTATGGTGTTGCTTTGGTCACCTTACAAATGCAGTTTTATAGAGTGGCAGCTTCTCTCACTTTATGTTTAATTTCCGTACATTTTTCACCAAGCCTAAACTAGAATGCCGTATCTCTAGGGTGTAGAATTCTCTGAAGGTATTTGTAATATACAATGCCAAATGCCACAGCCCAATACTTGTAGTTTCCTGCCAATACATTGTTTTGCTGAGACTGTGTCATAACAGAATGACATGATATTCACCTTTTTTGTAGATGGAAATTGCCATAACTGTAACTTGTTAATTACATTTAGGCTTTAATTATTAGAAATCTATATTGAAAAATGCATATACTTCACATGTGGGAATTTGCAGTATTCCCAGTACTTCCATTTGTCTTCCATATTTCTATTTGCTACTTTTGTCCCCCTTAAGGTTATACTACATGGCACAATATAAGAGGGAAGCTAGCGCCGACCTGTCAGGTCATCGCTCTCTTGCCCTTTGTTCCCCACTCGCTGCCTGTGCTATTACAGAGCGGGAAGGCTGCCCAGATAATCTTTAGATTGTCCGGGCAGACCGTCGCTGCGCTGATCATTGTGTTCCAACATGTTGAAAAGCCACGATCGGCCGACATCTTGCATGTCACCTATTTAGGCAAAAAGGCCCCTATAGGTAAGTCCCCCTTGTAAGTAAATATGATACTGCAGTCAGTAGGCAGGCTGGCCCAGTGTTGCATATGTCCCCCATTAGGTAGGTCCCCAAGTAATTAGGGCTACTGGTAAGTAGGTAGATTCCTATACCCATTGATAGTGCCCCTCTTATTTGTGCCAATATAAAAAAATCAAACTTCTTTTTGCTTCCATGCAGAGCAACCTTCTTCTTTCATCCTCCTCCTCCTCTTGTTTTGCTGTGATCTAGTTATGTGATGTCATAGTCATGTGATGCATGTACAAGGACACAGAGGTCCTGAGCGACATTCTGTGTCTTGTAGACTGCACAAATGAAGCACACAATACCATACAGTGCTACAATATTAAAATAATAATTGGTTCCAGGACAGCCATTGTATGTTGAAAGGACTGTATCAGCACCAAAACACAAAAAAAAAAAAAAAAAAAAAAGCAGTTAACTAACATCGGTAAAGCAAGTCCTTACATACAACAGTCAGAACAAGCTACTGGAAACTGTAAATTACTTTCTATGTAGAGGACTAGAGTGTTTTGGCGGTCCTGTAGTTCATGCAGGGTTCTCATCCATCTGGTGCCTAAAGAAGCAACACATCCTGGCATAGGTAAAGAACAGTACAGGTAACGTATAGTACATGTAGTACCACACAATACTAAACAGGGGCGCTACTAGACAGCCAAACAGTAAATGCACTTCAGTGATACTGGGGTTTTACTAGTAAAATGTCTACTTTTATTGGTTGATCATTTAGTTATTCACATGTGCAACAGATCCTGAATGTCTGTAGCATTGTATGTTGAGTCTGGTATAACAGAAAAAAGTAAAAAATTGGCAGCACTTCAATGTCTCTGTTTACACTGTAGGTTGCACTCTGCCTCTGTAGAGCAAGTTTTTTATTGTGTGTACGCTTGTACCTGTAGGTTGCTGTTGCACTTTCTTGTTTTTTGGATGTTGAGCCTGGTCTCAAGTTACAATGGTCCAAAAAGGACCATTGTATGTTGAAAATATTGTAACCTGAGAGACCACAGTATAAGGCCTGGAGTGTGGCCTAGGCCCCCTGATACAATAACTATAACTATAGCAATAACTATAGTTGCTATGGTGGTAGTCCTGCCCTTAGGCCTGTAGTCCAGCTATAGATCAGTAAGTCACAGCATATCCTAGCAGGTTTCCATCACTTTTTATTTTTATTGGATAAAAACTCTTTAATTCCATATCCTAACCACTGATAAGACACAATATTGGCACGTTGCCACTTGTTGCTCCGGTTACCAGTGTGTACAGTATATATTTAGCTACTGTATACATCTGTGAATGTTATAAATTACAGGCATGTATGATAACATCAGTGTTGGGTTTCATGTTCCTTTCATTAAAACAAAGATTAAAATGAGTTCTTCATTGTGTTTTATTGAACCAGAACAGCCTCATATGATGTAAAACACACGTCTACTTAATCATTTCTGATAAAGCGATCTTAATCTTCCCTACTAAACCTTCTAAAGAAAATCCTGTGGACATATTCATATACACAGTATTCACCTCATGTCTGTTCTTGTATAAGAAGAGTTGAGTCATTGTTCCAGCAACTTAGAATGTCTTATGTGCATTTACATCATTAGTTTCATTTATACATCCATATTTAGGTCATGGTGAATGCCTGTCTTCTATTATGTACATTTTAACATTAAGTTCTAAAAAGAAACTTTCTGATACATTCACAAACCACCTAGAACAAACACATCCTGAACAGTGTTCCGTCTAGTACTTTATAGATAGTGAGTGGAACAGTTAGGACCTGGACACTGTTCTGTAAGCCAGGCAATACAGAACCACATAAAAATATACAGTACATGTAGTACAATTATAATAGGTTATAAAGCAGCAACATACACAATATACAGAACAACGTAGCATCTAGGCTATGATAAGGATTGTCTCTAAGGCACCACCAAAGGCAACAGTGGCTGATGCCAAGCACTTTCCTTGAGGTCCTCAACATCATTGGAGGCCATCATTTCTGATAAACATGAATCGACTTTCGTCATTGAACAGTACTTAGGCTGACTGGTCCCTCATTCAGTGTAGAAGGTTAAGCACTATGCATCAGCCACTGTTGCCCTTGGAGGTGGTGGTGTTATAATGTGGGCAGGTGGGCCTAATCAATACAGAACTGCCCTACACTTTGTGAATGGTACAGTGGCAAACCCATACTACTTAGATAACATTATAAATCAGCTGAGTGGCCATGTAGAGGCTCATAACTCTGTACCCCAAAACCTCAATGACCTTAGGGCTGCCAAAAAGAGCCATCATTGTTAAGCTGTAATTGATGCTCAAGGGCACTTAACAAGTTACTGAGACACCGACATATTGTTGGGGTATTTCCACCACTGGTGGTAGCTTTTGTTTCAATAAATTGTTTGAGATGAGAGGTAACAATTACATGTTTTTAGTTAAATGTCCTAATACTACTATTGTTAACTTTACGATAAATGTATGATGTATTCTCATTCTTCCAGGTTTGGAGTCTTCTTTTTCATGGTACTTAAAATACAGTTCAGCTGGTTGTAGTGATATCAGAATAATCACAGCGTGATGTAATGCTGCATAGTCATTATACATTAGGTAACTCTCTCCTTTTACCTATTTTATATTGCCGTATGTCACATTTCTAATACATAAGGAAATGTTTATTTGTAATGAAAATTAACTAAGTGATGGGATAGAAGGTTCTAATGCAAGGCATCTGTAGAACCTGGATTTGAACGGCATTCTGCACTAGAAGCTGGCCATATTATTTTACACTGCAATGTCTAAACCTAACCATAGGTGTTGGGCACAGTATGCACAATATATCAGCCCATATTCACCCATATGCCTGCCCCAGCATAGAAAAGAAGCAGCCCCATCTATTTCCTGGGTTGTGGAGTCAGGCTTTCATCTAAAAGGTCACACAGAGCAAGAGTTTTGCTGAATTCCACTGAAATAGATGAGATCTGACAGCCAGAGTGACTCTTCTAATATGCAGAAAGAAGGATCTTAATCAGCATTTTGGCAAGTGTAGTTAGATACTTTGATACTGTGAACAGGACCATTGTTAATATGAGGATCCATGGCTCATGGTGACATCCAGCCACAGTCCATACAGCAGGCCGCAAAATAATATTTGGATTGAAATGTGGAATTTCTAATGTTCAGTTTGTATTAAATCTTCGGCAGGGTTACTGTGTTACTAACGTACAAGACTTGTTTCTTCTGCTAGTAATTAGGTGGATTCATTATAGACTACAGCTACCGACCCTGACACTGCATGTGTTCTATCAGAGGAGAACCAGACTGCATCTTGCCTGCATTTATTTTACACCATGATAGGCAGAGCCAATATAATGAAAATGTAATGAAATACACACTTTAGACTATTCAAAGTATTCATAAGGTATGGTAATGCATCTTCTGATACGTTCTATATACCATTATCGATTTTACCAGTTGTGAAGTTGTATGGAGACTGTCCATTAAAGGTGAAGTAAGCACAATTACTTCTACTGGAAGGGCTCATGCACATAGGGGAGTCATGTACATAGAACCAGCATGGCAGTGCATAGAGGCCATTTGGTTCTCCAGTATTGACACATGACCTCTCCTGCAGAGGCTTCATTGGCTTTTTTTATATTGTATTATGCTGATATTTACACAAAGAAGGAATACATCTAGGTGGGAATACATCTATACGCCCAGCAACTGACAGAGCATATCATAATTTGTCATACACTCCATCACAATCTGTACATATGAAACCTTCTTACGTCTCCATATAAAATTAGAGGACAATGGACCTCTACTTTAACTATCAGGAGAATGAGTTGGGAGAAATTTCTGCTTAGCATGTTCTCCCGGCTCCATGTCACTTAAAGTGTTACTGTCATAACATTCAAAGTCTAAATCAACATGGGATGTGAAATAAAGCGAATTTGCAATTCACGTTAATTTTTTTTTCTTTTCATTATCATGCTGTAAAACAAAGCCATACTTACCAGAAATCCTGGTCCAGTCTCTCGAAGGCAGATTTTTAGTCTTGTGCTGGTTGAAAAAAAAGAGACTCAACACATGAAGTCTCAGCCAGTACATGGTGTCACGGCTCAATGCGTCCATCAATCAAATGCCTGCCTTCTCTGTAAGCATGCAGATGATCTGGGAAATACAGGACTTCTTTTTTTAAAAAAAGACTTTGAAAGTCAGAACACAGGAAGTGTTGTGTTTTCCATTAAACTAGAAAAAATAAATGTAAATTGCAAGCTTCATTTATTTTTCCTCAACACATCCATTGGACTTTTTAAAGTTCCCATACACCTTATACTTTTGTTGGGTGTACCAGCTGCTGATGGTGGCTTTGTCTGTCAGTATAAGGTGTATGGGGCTCTTGGAGGATGTCAATGGAGATAGGGTCTGTTATAATGTAGAAGTCAGAGATAGAAATCTGTCAGATTGTTCGACTGTTAGTTATTGAAGGTGTATGGGTGGAGACCTTTAGACTCATAGACATTTTAGTCTCATAGAAGAACTTGTGGCTGTGTCCTTGTCTCCCATCTCCTTCTGATTGATACTCAGACCCTGACCAATTACAACATTTGATATATACGTGGCACACGTCAGAAGTAGTGCTGCTACCATTTATGTATCATGGCATCCTAAGAGGTGTAAAAGACCTCAGTTATGTAAAGGGTTATGAGGATAAACAAATATGTTAAACATTTTATTCACTGTATTCACAGAGGAAAATGAAAAGCCAGGTAAAATAAGAGAGACAAGGTCCATTAAATGCCATCTATCTAACCCAGTGGCCAATGTCATAAAGGGAACCTGTCACCTGTTTCATGCTACCAAAACCAGGGGCAGCATGAAACAGACAAGGGCAGCAGTGTGCTGGGATGCTATGATTAACTCTGGAAGCTTGGATGCATCAGAGAAATCATAGTTTAAGAAATCTGCTGGGACCCAGGAAACATTTCACTTTACAATAGTTATTGGGTCACCAACCTGCCAACCTTGAGTGACTTAAGTACCAGCCGGGTGATCAGTCCGGCCGCGGAGCTCTGATGCGGGTGCATCAGCGCGCGCCCGCATCAGAGCTTTCCATAGCCCTCACTTTGTGCACTGACAGGTCTTTCTGCGGCCGGAATCCACTGAATTCCGGCCGCAGAAAACTGACCTGTCAGTTTTTTCCGGCGGCGTATGGGATCCCGGCCAGAGCGTATACGATGTGTGTACGCTCCGGCCGGGATCCCATTGCAAATAAGGCATTGTTCCACACCGCAAAACTACGGCCGCAGGTCTGCGGCGAGAACTACGGCCGCAGTTTTACGTTGTGTGAACATAGCCTAAATAAGATTGTCATCAGTCTCCATGTTAACAAATCAGCCATATATTCGGAGTGACAGGAAATGCTGGGAATTGTAGTGTATAGGAATGTCTGTTAACCACAATTGTCCCTCCAAACAGATGAGAGGTGTGGAGGAAGGGCTGACTGCAAAGCATTATTGGGAAGCTTGATGTCAGGTGTTTTCAGTCATCATCATCATCATAAACTTTACAGTAAAGGAGCAGCTTTATCAACCTGCCAGAGACAAAACAGGTCTGATTTGCCTATAGCATGGGTCTCCAAACTGTGGCCCTCCAGCTGTTGCTAAACTACATTTCCCATCATGCCTGGACAGCCAAATCAACAGCTTTAGCTGTCCAGGCATGATGGGAGTTGTAGTTTCGGAACAGCTGGAGGGCCGCAGTTTGGAGACCCAAGTTGAGCTTTGATTGGTTGCTATGGGAAAGTTAGACTACCTAAGTTGTGCATGGCAACCAATCACAGTTCAGCTTTTATTTTACCAGAGTAATTTGAGAAACGAAAGCTGAGCTGTGATTGGTTACTATGGGCCACGACAAACCATATTACTTAGTGTTCTTAGTGTTGCCTAACCATGAGCTGTTTGCTTGGTCACAAGTGTGTTCAGTGACCTCTACATTAAAGCACATTGCTATTCATTTACCCCTTAAGGACAGAGCCTGAAATGGCCTTAAGGACAGAGACAAGTTTTATGAATATGACCTGTGTCACTTTATTCATTAATAACTTCGGGATGCTTTTACCTATCCGGACGATTCTGAGACTGTTTTCTTGTGACATATGGTACTTTACATTTCTGGTAAATTGGAGTCGATACTTATAACGAATCTTGTGAAAATGCATTTTTCCAACTTTGAAACCTTTCTGCGTATACAGAAAATGGTTATGCCACATAAATTATATATTAAATAGCATTAGCAACATGTCTACTTTATGTTGGTGGCATTTATTAAACTATCTTTCATTTTTTTTAGACAATAGAAAGCTTAAAACATTAGCAGCAATTTTCCAAATTTTCTGTAAAATTTCAAAATCAGATATTTTTAGGGACCTGTTCAGGTTTAAAGTGTATTTGAGGGGACTGCATGTTAGAAAGCCACACAAAGCACCCCATTTCAGAAACTGAACCGCCCAAACTCTGAAATAGCACATCCAAAAAGTTTTTTAACCCTTTAGGAGAGTCACAGAAATAAAAGTAAAGTGTGCAAGAAATTTGAAAATTTTATTGTAATCCAATATTTTTCATAATTATAAACCTACTACCAGAGAAATGCACCCCAATATTGATTGCCCCGTTTCTGCAGTTTATAGAAATACCCCATATGTGGCCCTATTGCATTGTTTGACGCAACCACAAGCCTCAGATATAAAGGAGCACCTAGTGCATTTCAACGCCTCTGTTATATTTGGTCATTTCTGACTGTACCACTTCAGGTTGGCAGAGGCTCTAGGGTGCCAAAACATAAAAGACATGCCTAAAGGGACACCATTTAGAAAACTACACCCCTCAAGGAATGTAACAAAGGCTGCGGTGAGCATTTGGACCCCACAGGTGTTGTTCTAGCCTTCAATTTTTCATTTTCACAATGCGATAAAAGGAAAAAAAACACAAAGCGTGTAGCGCAGTTTCTCCTGAGCACAGAAATACCCCACATGTGGACATAAAGTGCCAAGCGGGCGCAGGACAAGCCTCCAAAGGGAAGGAGCGCCAATTGGCTTTTGGAAGCTGAATTTCACTGGAACGGATTTCAAGGGCCATGTCGCATTTACAGAGCCCTCGTGCTGCCAAGACACTTGAAACCCCCCCCAAGTGACCCCATTCTGGAAACTACACCCCTTAAGGAATCTAACAAGGGGTGCAGTGAGCATATGGACCCCACTGGTGACGGGCACAAATGTGGAACAATGTTACGTGAAAGGGAAATTTTTCATTTTTTCACTTTCACGGCACAAATGTGCCCGTCATCAAGGGGTCCATATCCTCACTGCACCCCTTGTTAGATTCCTTGAGAGGTGTAGTTTCCAGAATGGGGTCACTTGTGGGGGGTTTCCAGTGTTTTGGCAGCACAAGGGCTCTGTAAATGCGACATGGCGTTCATCATCCTTTCTGGCCGAATCCAGCCTCCAAAATCCAAATGGCGCTCCTTCCCTTCGGAGGCTTGCCCTGCGCCCACATGGCGCTTTATGTCCACATGTGGGGTATTTACGGACTCGGGGAAAATTGCTCTACACATTTTGTGTGTTTTTTTCTCTTTTAACCCCTTGTGAAAATGAAAAATTTAAGGCTAAACCAACATTATAGTGTAAAAAATGTAATATTTCATTTTCACGCCACATTGTTCCACATTTGTGCGTGTCACCAGTGGGGTCCATATGCTCACTACACCCCTTGTTACATTCCCTAAGGGGTGTAGTTTCCATAATGGGGTCACTTGTGGGAGGTTTCAACGGTCTTGGCAACACAGGGGCCTTTTAAATGCAACATGGCCCTCGAAATCCATTCCATTCCAAATCCAGCCTCCAAAAACCAAATGGTGCTCCTTTCCTTTGGAGGCTTACCCTGCACCCGCATGGCGCTTTATGTCCTCATGTGGGGTGTTTTTGTACTCAAAGGAAATTGCTCTACACATTTTGTGTTTTTTTTTTTTAGCTTTTAACCCCTTGTGAAAATGAAAAAATCAAGACAAGATCAATGATTTAGTGTAAAAATTAAGCATTTTTTACACTAAATGTAGGTCTAGCATTGATTTTTTCCATTTCCACAAGGGTTTAAAAAAGAAAATGAACACAAAACGTGTAGAGTAATTTCCCCTGAGTACGAAAATACCCCACATGTGGACATTATGTGCCATATGGGCACAGGGCAAGCGACCAAAGGGACAGAGCGCCATTTAGAGGCTGGAATGGAGGATGGAGGCCATGTCGCAATTACAAAGCTCCTGTGCTGCCAAAATAGTAGAAACCCCCCACAAGTGACCCCTGTCTGGAAACTACACCCCATAAGGAATCTAACAAGGGGTGCATTTTCATTTTCACGGCACAAATGTGTCAGTCACCAGGGGGCCATATCACCGCTGCCCCCCTTGTTAGATTCCTTATGGGGTGTAGTTTCCAGAATGGGGTCACTTGTGGGGGGTTTCTACTGTCCTGGCCGCTTTGTAATTGCATCATGGCATCCTCTAATGGCAATGGCGGCCATACCTATTTAGCTGGGGAAAAGGGACAATTCTAATTTATTTGGGGGTATTAGGCCAATTATTAGTTTATAAGGTTGACAATGACAGGTGTCCATCAAATCCAACCTGTGTTGATCCAGAGGAAGGCAAAAAACCCTCGTGAGGCAGATGACAGTAGCCTCATCACAGGGGAAAAATTCCTTCCTGACTCCATAATGGCAATCAGAATCCCTGGATCAACGTGAACCCTGAAATAGGAATAAGGGACAGAATTTAGATAATGTAGAACTCCAATGACGTGTGGTACGCCTTGAAGCAATCCAGTATGCAGAGGCCGGGGTGATCAGGATAAGTGTCATACTGGAAAATGGTGTCCTTCCTGATCCCCCTGTTACGCCACACTCTGCACTTCTTCTGGGGTCTCCTGTTCTCCTCAGTTCCCCAACGATCTCCCCACTAACTCGGAAGGGGGGGGGGCGCATTTGGGGGCTGGATTTGGGTGTCCCTTCCTTCATACACTCTAAGGGTACGTGCACACTGCGGAATGGCGAAGGATAACCCTTTGTGCATTCCGCAGCTGGCACCCGCCAGCGGACTGATGCAGGAGCGGACATCTCTGCACATGTCATAGACTCCATTCTATGCATGGGCGGATTCCGCTCACCATCCAATGTGTTCATTTTTTGGACGGACGACGGAATCCGCCCTTGCATAGAACGGAGTCTATGACACGGGTGGAGACGCGCGCCCACATCAGTCCACCGGGGGGTGCCAGCTGCGGAATGCACAAAGGGTTATCCTTCACCATTCCGCAATGTGCAAGTACCCTAAATCTGTAAGAATACCCTGAGGTACTCTCACAGAGTTTGTAGAATTTCACACCATACCGTCATCTCTTATGGGAAGGTTCTGGCGGAAAAGACGTGTCTGGGGGGCAGCGTACGCTACGCTTCCCCCAGACACATCACTGGATTATGAGGATGATGAGGGTGAATGGAGGAAAGAAGGATCCCCCCATTCATCCTCACTGGCTGTTTCAGTGTCGGAGGCAATAATAACGTATGCGTCCGACGCCTAAAACACCCTGGGGGCCATCTTTATACCGGGACTAGTATATGGGGTATGTAAATGTGTTCTGGTGTAGTGTAAAACTTTATTTTGTGTAGTATGGTGTAATGTAGTATTTTTTTACATTTTTTTTTAACAGTAAGGAAAAAAAAAACCTACGCCAATAAAAGAAGCTGCTGATAAATGGCCGCACTTATGTGCGGTACTTATCAGCAGACAGTGGCGGTAGGATATAGGGGGGGAAAAACGCCCCTATGCCAAAAAGTGAGGAGTTGCTGATCAGCCGTGCACTTACGTGCGTAGGGCGAATAAAAAGAGAAAAAAAAAATTGGAAAAAAAACAACATCTTTTTACCTCAAAGCAAATGATCAGTGTATAATATACACTGATCAGCCGCTAAAGGGCAGTAGAATGGAGCTGGCGGAGATGGCCGAAGATGGGGGCGACGGAAAAGCCCGAAGAGCCGAAGATTCACGACGAAGACCGACGAAGACCGAACGAACCCGGAAGTGGCGGCAAAGAGGAGAAGAGGACACGCGGGACCGTGGATCTTCGTTCCGGACGGCAGGATCAGGTGAGTATAGTGCACTTCACTATACACACACCTGTTCTGCACCCCTCAGCTACCTAGCTGAGGGGTGCAGAACCCGGCCGGTCACTTTTTAACTGTTTGATCGCCGTGATGGGCCGGCCGGTACTGGCCGGCCTATCACGGCGATTGTGGGGGTGGCATCGGCGCCATCTTTGTTGGGGACAGTAATGGCGATTGGTGCTGTCCCGGACAGCACCAATTGCCATTGCTTTCCGGGTCACCGTGCCGACGAGCAGAGATGGCCTGCTATACATTATAGCAGGCCAACTTCCCTGATCGCTGTGAGCGATCGGATAAACATCGGGTGAAAATTTACGTCCATTTGCACTAAGTACCAGGGCGCGGGGGCGTAAATTTACGCCCAATGTCGTTAAGGGGTTAATGAGTTAATGCTTCAGATGTGTTTACCTGCAGTAACCATGGCAACCGTGCACTGTGATGACAAGCGCTTATGTCATAAAAAAGGTTCCATAAAGCAATGCAGCGCGCCCTGATCAGTGCCATCTTGGATAACCAGAAGACCTTGAGCTTGCCTACTTTACTGCCCCCTACCCTTGGTGTAATTTGGAGGTTCTAGCAGGGAAAAGGGGTGGTCTGCTTTAGACTACCCCTTCATCAAGTCTCCACCTTCGTGAGAAGTGGACCTGGATCTGTGAGGGAGAAGAGATATACTGTATCTGCCTAGCCATCAATAAGGTGACAGCTATTGCAGCCAGATCTCTCTCACATCCAGGTTATTATATTTATAGTATGGTATCATCCTCTATGCCCAGGGGAGGGGCAACTCCCCAGCCATGGCTCCCTCGAAGGTTTCCCCCACAGGGTTTTTTTTCCTCGCCTGAGTGCAGGAGGGTGGCTCTTCGTGGGTTGGGGGTCTGACATTTTCAGTGTCAAGTAATTTTAAATAAAATTGGGACCCTCTGACATCTGATTACAATGTGTTGTGTCTTTTTTTTGTGTACTTTGGTTTAACTTATTATGCTTGGGAGTTGGGGATCCATCACATATTGCAGAGTCATAAAGCTGGACATCTGCCTGCTACACAGATCTATCACCTGCACAATGAGCGGAAGTAGGATGGAGCAGTGGATAGTAGAACTCCTGCAGGTATGTGCGTATCCCTGGATTAATCCCTTCCCTCCGCAGGACGTATCGGCACCTCCTGGTGGGGGGGGATTGGCTACACCCACTAATTAGGACAGTTAGATGCAGCTGTCAAACATGACAGCTGCCCCTAACTGTCTTGTGTCCCCCTTTCCCTGGTGTCTAATGGGTGGATTTCAACACCCCCCCCCCCCCCCCGTGTACTAAGCCGGCCAGGAATGACGCTGATCCCAGCTCGGCGATCTATTTAGATGGTCTGCTGCAGACCATTATAATAGAGCACCGATCTATTATCTACACAGCATTGAACTCTGCGGGAGATCAGTGCTGTGTATACAGAAGTCCCCCAGGGGGCTTCTAATTACTGTTAGTGGGGAAAAAAGTGTTTTTAATAATAAAAAATCCCCTCACCTAATAAAAGTTTAAATCACCCCCCTTTTCCTATTTTTTTTTTTTTTTTTTTTTTTAATTTATAAAATTTTTTATTTTTCCATTTCCTTTTTCTACATATAGAAAATTCATTACAGAAGAAAAAACAAACATATTTCCCCCGTACATCCAATTACCTTACAAAAACAAGACAAATACTATAGCCGGAGAATTCCCTCTATCCCCCCCCCCCCCTCCCATCCCCCCCTCCCCTCCCCCCCCCTCCATCCCCCTGCCAAGAGAGTACTATACAACCAATTCATCTACTATAAGCTTTCTCATATCTTAACACACACCTTTCCCATTCTTTGATGTTTGGAACATCAGGGGCCATCCATCTTCTTGCTATAATTAATCTAGCGTAGAACAATAACCTGATTATTTTCTGTTTTGTTTTTCTATTTGCCTTCACCTCCAGGGTTTCTCCCAAGATACTTAACTTTGGCTCCAGCTCCACAAGCACGCCGGTATAATCCGAAATGTACTCATGGACCTGTAGCCAAAAATTTCTTAACTCTGTACATTCCCAAAACATATGCATGAATCCAGCCTCCCCAGAACCACATTTAGGACATTCATCAGTTACCCTTTTTTTAATCCTGTACAAAAAACTTGGGGTATAATATAACCTATGTAAAATTTTGAACTGTATTATTTGGAAATCCATAGATATCGAGACCCTCTTCATATTTTTTAATATATTCTCCCATTGATTTCCCTCAATCCAACCTAGATGTACCTCCCATTTAATTTTGCTTTTCTTACTCTGTTCCTGCTCTTGTCTTAAATTATTATACAATAATGATAACCCTTTTTTTCCTATATTTTGCGTTCTCATTCTTTCAATAAATTTATTCGGAACTGCGAAACATCCCTCATTTTTACGAATTGTCAATTCTACAGCACTTTTCAATCTAATATAATCAAACCAAACGTTCTTATGTAGGTGAAATTCCCCTTTCAATTCTTCCCAACTTTTCATTTCCCCCCCCCTCCTGATTATATCCCTGATACAGTTTATACCTGCTACCCTAAGATTCTTTAACTCTCCTAATTTGTATATTTCCCCTAAATATCTATTTTTCCAAATAAGGGCAAAATTAAATATACCTTTTACCTTCAAACTCTTTTTAATTTCCTTCCAGGTTCTAACTAAATCTTTAACCATTACCCAATGGTTACCCTTTTCCTATTTTATAAATAAAAATAAATAAATAAATAAACAAACATATTTGAAATCGTCACGTGCGTGATCGCCTGATCTCACACTGTAAACGATGTAAGTGCAAAAAAATCCCAAAGTGCAAAATTGCGCATTTTTGGTTGCATCAAATTTAGAAGAATTGTGATAAAAAGATATCAAAAAGTTGCATATACGCAAGTAAGGTACAAATAGAAAGTACAGATCATCGCGCAAAAAATTCCACGTCACACAGCCCCATAGACTAAAGGATAAAAGCGTTATAAGCCTGGGATTTTAAGGGTATATTCACACAAACGGGCTCGCAGCGAGATTCTCGCTGCGAGCCCGGCAGGTCCTGGCAGTTCCCACACACTATATACTCGCTGCGGTCTAAACGACTGCAGCGAGTATGTAATTCTGCTGCCCTTAACCCCTTCTGCTCCCGGCTGGCTCCCCCGCTGTAAGCATACTTTACCTGTCCTTGCTGCATGGGTCCGGCGTCCTGCTCTCCCGTCCGGCCAATCAGTGGCTGCGGCTGGGCAACACACTAATTGGCCGGACGGGAGAGCAGGACGCCAGACCCGTGCAGCAAGGACAGGTAATGTATGCTTACAGCGGGGGAGCCGGGTGGGAGCAGAAGGGGTTAAGGGCGGCAGAATTACATACTCGCTGCAGTCGTTTAGACCGCAGCAAGTATGTAGTGTATGGGAACTGCCAGGACCTGCCGGGCTCGCAGCGAGAATCTCGCTGCGAGCCCGTTTGTGTGAATATACCCTAAAGAACATTTCGTTGTTTTTTTTTAGTCATCAAATAATATAAAAGTTGTACATGTTACATATCGTTGTAATTGTAACAACCTGAGGAACATATATAACAAGTCAGTTTTACCATATGGCGCATGGCGTAAACACAAAACCACCCCAAATAAAAAAATATTGCGTTTTATTTTCAATTTCACTGTGCATATAATTTTTTTTCTGGTTTTGCAATATATTTTATGCCAAAATTAAGTCTGCCATTGCAAAGTACAATTACTTGCACAAAAAATAAGGGCTCATGTGGGTCTGTAGCTGAAAAAATGCAAGTGCTATGGCCTTTTAAACCCGAGGAGGAAAAAACAAAAATGCAAAAAATTATGCCAAGGAGGGAAGGGGTAAAGGCAAACTCAAATCTTGAAGAAAAAACATGCATCCCAAGGTTTATACCTACATCTGCAAGGTTTGTCAAAAGGTTTTTTCAAGTGACAGGGTCACACCAATCATAGCATATCATAGCAACATGGACACCACCATAAATATACATCATATATATGTTGCAGGGAAATGATAAAATCAGGGATTTCATCAAATCACTAAGGATTTGATGTATGTATTGTGCATGTGCGTGTACGTGTGTGTGTGTGTGTGTGTGTGTGTGTGTGTGTGTACACCATGTATATATATGACATATGTGTTTGCATATAGGTAATGTGCATTTCTTTATATCCGTGTATGATGTATGTATATATTGTGCATATTTGTAAGTAATATATATGTTCATGTTACGTTCACAAACTTTTAACTGCCCCTACCATACCTAAACCTGCTGGGGACTCTAAGTGTCAATTAAGCAGGGAGAAGTCTTTTTGACTCTGTGTACCAGAGAATAAAAGCATTTTCTATGCTATGGAAGCACAGACAAATATATTTAAGGTACCATGTGTCTTCTTGACCTAGCAGTCTCTAACAGTGTTAGAAGTTTGGAACACGAATTACAGCTTCACTAAAGGAGAAGTCATGTGGAACTTACAAATGACAGGAAGGCAGGCAGGCAGGCAGGCAGGAGGATGTGTGAAGATAATAAAAGAAAATATACTTACCAGTCCCTGTGCCCCATAGTGCTGCTCTTGGGTCTCTCTAACAGCTGCCAGAAGTTATTTTCACACGGGTTCGGTTACGTCTCAGCCCTGGCTCCTTCAGCTTCAATGTCACGGAACGGCTGATGGATTGCCTGCTCAGCCAGTCAGTGACTGCAGTGTGGTTCTGTCCTGTCACAGACTGGCTGAGTGGGTTATCCATCAGCCAAGTATGTGACATTGCAGCTGGAAGAGCTCCAGGAGGGTGGCGTCTGACATATATCTTTAAGAGAGCGCTATGAGGGAACAGGGACAGGTAAGTATACTTTCGTTATTATGTTCCCACATCCCCCTGCCTGCCTGAGATTTGTTAGTTTCGTTACACTTCTACTTTCAAGAAAATTAAGTGGCACACTATGCTGTTTGCATAGAGTGACTGACAAGGTACTATGAGCTAGCATCGCTGGTCACATACACAGCTCTGTGCAAAGTCGCTACAGTAATGTGAAAGGTTTGATGCTGGTTACATCTGGCATATGTAAGGCGGGCCCCTAGAGTTAAATTCCCGGTGGGCCCAAGGTACCCCAGTCTGACACTACTAGTAATTATGTTCTGATCACTTCTAAGAGTAGACTGTTATTTTGTGGTACTCTGGGGCTTTTGCGTCCCACACTTATTCCCCTAATGACTTCCAATGACCAAATTGTGGACTATGCATGGTCCTTTTTACTCAATGGACCCTGTGTTGGTATGCCAAAGTTAGGACCGGTCTGGGACTAAAAAGTAGCCCTGGCACATAAACCACCCTTTCTGGCCCACATAAAATGCCACCCTACCCCTGGGACAGCTTCCCCTGGTGATATATACTAGAAAGCACATCACCAATTATCAGACAAGATCTGATGCCAGAAATGCCAGATGGCCAGTCCAGCCCTGGCCAAAGTATATATCAGCACACCATTCTGCCAGTATACTAACATATACCAAAAACGTAGGATATTATTAGATGTGAATATAGCCAGACTACTTTGTTACTAATTGAAATGAATATTAATCATATTCATTTTCTTTGATAGACAAACACATGTTTACAAGTTACTTATGACACACTCCCTTAAAAGCCACGTCCAATACAATACACAACTATATTTTTTCTTATCTGTACTGATTCCTTGTCTTCACAAACAGGTGGGCATACAGTACGTTTTTCTGTTAAGAGAAGTTCACATAAGGTCTCTAAATGTTTGGACACAGAATATTTTGCACAATTATATTTATCACACAGTAGGATCTGAAAATATCTCAATGCACATTTTCAACATAAATTTTCAACAAAATCATGAAACATAAATGTCCATATTTTGCAGAGATTATAATAACCAGTTATTCCACTGAGACAACTACAATATACAGTAGTTGGCTTGTGGGATTAAACCAAGGTCAACTGATATCAAATAACAACGGCTGAAAACAGCTGACTGCCCGTGGAAAGCTACCCAGGGAGCCATTATCCTGACTATGAAGTTCCTTTTATTTCAATTCTATTGTGTCTCCCTGTTTCTTAATAAAATTTATTTGTGTCTGATGAATTATTGTTAAGATGAAAAGCAGAGAGCAAAGTCAATGGGTTCTAAAATAGTATATTGTGGGAAAGGGGCAAAGGTGAAACAGAGTTTATTCTGGGCCTGCAGTTGGATGTGTCCTCTCCACGGAAAGGTCATAGCCATTTTTATTTTTTCCAGAATTACATTAGTCTATCAGTATAATGTGTGTCTTTTGAGAAAAAGGCAAAGACAACATTTTATTCCATATTAAAGAGTTTAAATCTACTAAAAAATAAGAGAGGTCTTTAACCATTTGTGCTAAAATTATATGTATTATTATTAATATTATACTAACCATTAGGAATTACACCAGGCTTATGAATCGGATATATGTATCACATTTTTAATATTTATGTTAATAAACGGATTTTGACTTTATTGGGAAATATTCTTGATATGTAGCATGAAAAAGGTGTAATGACACATATTGTTTATATGTAGTCTTAAATTCACTAAATTGCATGAGTGACTTGAATAACCTTCAAAGTGCGTGTCAGCTCTCGGTTATGCATAGAATTTTAGAGATAGCTGTTCAAAAACTGTGCACATCCAGCTTTGATATGTTCAACTCAACCAGGATGGAACTGCCTGCTTAAATATCTGTTTAAATATCTGCTACGGGATTTTAAACGTAGCATTGTTCAGTCTTTTCTCTGTGTATCATAAATACCACTGCTGCCATACTTTATTATACTTTTCTTACGCCAGCGTCTGAGGAGGGAAAGTGACATCAGTGTATCAGTCTGTGTATCTGACATGTACAGAAATAATATATCACTTATATGCCACAGTAAGACTAACTTCCCTGCTTCCAATAATTAACTAGTATCTTGATCATATTGGGGAAGAAATAGGGGGATAACTCAGCACTAACTAACAACAAAACCTACTAAAAATGGCTGATAACCCAGATAATGTTGATAAAATTACTTTTTATTATTTTTTTTATTAAAATACATGTTAATAACAGAAAGAAGAATCGAAACTGGATTGGCAGAGCACATGGGGTATATGCTTAGTAATAGAGAGAAATCTGCTGAAAGTTACACAGAGATAAAAACACTGGGAGCATCGTAATACAGCTTCCCCTCAATATGATCAAACAACCATAACTAGTAACATCAAAAAACATCAAAGGATGCAATATTCAATGCCTCATATGTGTTGGTACACAGAAGCCTAGTGCCCTTCGCCCCGACGTACGTTTCGGCTTGAACGCCTTTATCGAGGGGTGTACAGAAATAAGCAATGTGTGACCATCTGAATGACTATGGAAAATTCTAAATAGAATCAATTGGAAATTATCTAACTCTTATGAGAACGGCCATCTTGTGACACTGATAGAGGCCATCCAGGGCTGAAAAGAGGAAGTTGCTGCAATTTACTTATTTTTCCACATTACTAGTACCACAAGGTTCCATTGCCCCATTGTCCCATTCCCTTCCACCACTGCTACTGTAAGTACAGTGATATAAGAACAAGCAGCAGTAAATATGGAAGAGGTGGCATTACTGTACTTGCACAAGCACTGAGGCCCCTTTAAACAGTTGATTGGTAGTGGGTGGCATTGGATATCCACCAATCTAATATTGATAGTCTATCCTGGAAATATTAAGGCTGTAAAACCTCCCAAAACAAGGTGTCATTTTGAGCCAATAAATTAGCTGTAAATTTTCTATGCATATTTCCAAAGTGCGTATAGATCCTTGATCTTCTTGACATTAACTGGCATCAAAATCCATGCGAGCTAAAAGATGTTTTCAAAAGCAAAGGATTCACTGGCAATGCTGTTACAGCCCACCGTGAAGCAGGAAGACCCCTGACCTTGTGATGAACATGTTGCAGGAGTCAGAACAAAGTATCAGAGTTGGGGTAATATTTTACTAATTTACTTATTTACTAATCGCACCAAGCTCCAATGGAAATATTATGTACAGGGTTCCAGCATAATTTGACTCCCTCTATACATATCTTGCCAAATAATATCTGTGGAAAAATGAGAAGGCTTAAAAGACAAATAATACATATGTGTAATAAAAGAAGGGCCAATTCCCTTTCATCTTCTGTCCTTGTTGGCTATCAAAAGCACAACCCCTCCTCCATGATTTCCTGGCATCAGTCTATGTACGACCCCTTTGGATTTCTGATAGGACTCCATGATTTCTAACAGTGATCAGCAATCACCATGATAATCCGTCGACAGGGTTGTTTCTTGTACTTTTTGCTTAGTAGATTGTTATATCAGGACAAGAGCTTAAATCTCTTTAAAAATTTCTGGCTATTTAAGGTAATAAGGAAAGCTAATCTTAGTCTCGTAGTTTGATTGTCCTTTTATCCAGTTCCAGATGTACTTAGCACAAATCAGTTCTGATGCTTTCATGTGCACTCAACCTGGAGCCTTCAAAATGTTTTGGGTAATGTCCATTAATGTCACATAAATTCAATGGCACGTTCTTGTCTTCTCATATAATACAATCTTATTTCTGCTTGCATGGCTGCTTTGTTGTGCATGTACTAGAATTCCACGACCCCTGAATCTTTATTACAAGCAATTTACAGGTAATTGGAAAATTTACCGATATCTATGACAACTCTGATATCTTCTTTCATTGTGAATAATGTACTAGAAAATTGGCCTAGAAAGCAGACAGAAACTGTTCATGAGTGGTTGTAGTGGAGATGCACACCTTCCTCAGTACAATGAGTGAATAGCCATTGTAATCCTTTCATATACAATGGAGCATTCTTTGTTTTTTTAATATTTTTATTTTTATAACTCACTATGGAACATTCTACTGCTGACCACTTATTTTGATCTTGTGAGGTGCAAAGCAACGTAAGAAAATATTACTTTGCTCAAAGAGTAGTAGATGCTTGGAACAAACTTCCAGGAGATGTGGAAGGTAAATCTACAGTAACTGAATGTAAGCATATCTGGGATAAACATATATCTGTCCTAAGATAAAAAAGAATGGAAATACTAAAAGGGCAGACTAGATGGGCCCAGTGGTCTTTTTCTGCCGACAATCTTCTATGTTTTTATGTTTCTAAAGTAGAAACACTAAAGTTAATGCATGAAGACAGGTTATACTATAATATCTAGATTCAACATTATAGAGAAATCTTGCATTATTCTTCCATGTCTGATCTTCTTTGACAGTCAACCTAAAATTGTATGCATGGTCCAAGTAACATGTTTCAAGATTATATACTAAGGGTCTACGTCATATACCTCCAAATTTTCCCTAAGAGAGTTCATAGAACAATTAATCCTTGTATCAGGAAGTGAGGAGGAAGCTCCAACCCAGTGGAAATTGCACATTCAATTTTACATTCAGTGACTGCTGAAATAACAAATACATTACTTATTAAATAAGAAGGCTTTTTTATGACTTTTTGTGACATTTTACCTTTGGCCTGAATTTCTTATTAATGGCATAAAACTGGTTAATGCAACTAAATAAAACATGATGCCTAATTCTGGCTAAATATGTGGATATTGTTCTCTTTTAAATTAAGTCCATGCTTATAGAAAAAAGGATGCTAAGAGATATATGTGGTAAGAAATACTGAGATGCCTAAATACACATGTATGTGGTGGTCAAATTGGCAACTCACTATGATTGTAAAATATCTAAACCAAGATTAAGCCAAGTGCCATTTCTTATGTGAGCATTAAAGGGAATCTGTCACTAGGTTTATGGCGCCTTAAATGAGGGCAGCATAAACTAGTTACAGAAATTACCTACATCAATCTGTTCAGCCATTCTCCTAATATGCAGGAGAATAGAATTCTTGCCCCACCCCTCCCCCCGACCTCCAGCTTCTGATTAACAGTTGGCTGCCTATACACAGCATGGATAGATAACTGCCAATCATAAGCTGGTGGGCTGAGTTTTCTGCTTCTCATGAATATCCAGGACTACTGGGCTCATGCACATAATGAAGAGGGCTAATTATTGTCCATGTTATTCAGGAGGATATATCTGAATCAGCTGCACAGAACAATGTAAGTGATACATCATTCTGTTCAGCTTCTCTGTCACTAGTTTATGCTACCCTAAGATAGAACCGTCTAAACCTACTGACAGAGTCTCTTTAAGGAGAACATGTAACTCCTTTAGAAAATTCAGCCCTTTTTTTTTCTTTTTTTTTTCCTGTACTTTTTCTGGTACAAAGTATCATTGGTCCCCCTAAAACAAGCCATCATATAGCTATATACACAGAAAAATAAAGGAGTGAGCTCCTAGAATGTGAGGAGTTACAAATTTGCCAAAAATCTGTGAGGGGGAAGAGGTTAAAGTAAACTAGATATAACTTTGTCATGGATTCCTTTATTTGCTTATTGTAGCAACCACTTCAAAGTGTGAAGAAGCTGTGATGTTCTTCAGTAAAATAAAAAATAAAAAAAACTATCCTGATAAGCAGAACTCTGACATATTGAACCTCCAGAAATATTTACATACATATGTGTGAATGAGATTAGCAACTCTTTCTCTCTTACAAGCTTTTATAAGCAATGGAATTTAGGCTTAGTGTTCCTTTAAGATATAACATTACAGCAAAATAAACACTGTAATCCTTACAATACAAGGAGGGAACACAAAACATACTCATACACTCTGTTCATTTCTGTTATATAGGCCCTTTGAAGCTGTGGGGGAAGCCAACTTTCCTAACTAACCTAGCCTAAGTTGACCTAGCCCCCTTATTAAAGTGAAATATAAATACTTCAGAGACTCAGGTATTTTATTTAGTTCTGTAATACACAGGATTTGACATATATCAAATTCATCCACTCTGCCTCTTATAGAACTAAATTCCACGCTGCTTTATTTGGACGTTAACAACAAGTTTTTTTCTTGGACAGTATAAAAGAAATACAATGCAAAAGAGATTTTCCAATATATTTTAAACAACAATCATAAAGAAGCTTGAGAATAAAATTTCCTAGAAATAAAAGTTCCTTCTAGTACAGTATGCTGTACAATTTGGATAACTATCTGGACCCATAGACTTCTATTGGGCACAGCACAAAAAAAGAAACAGACAAGCACCAAGCAATGTGAGCACACTCTGCCAGTGTATGATAAAATGACTTTATTAGATATAGGCCAAAACATTAGAAACACTTAAAAATGACTTAAGTAGCACACATATGATTACATGTTCTACAAACCATCCCACAATACTTGGGGACATTTATTAAGGGCTTTGTACCTATTTTTCAGTGAATATGTGTGGATTTATGAATAAGTTTACCATGTGCAAATAATTATTAGATGTGATTTTTTAATAATCTGAATGTTTTTTTTGTGTTCATGCTTTATTTATCATGTGCACAGAAATTCACACCTACTGGCGCAGTCCTACATCTGGTCTGTAGCGAATACATTTCACTTGTTTCTTAGATAAAAATTGCTGTGCACAATTTTAAAGCCGTACACAATTTTGGTTTTAGGATGTGGGCAATTTTTGATAAATTCACCAAGCACAAGATGAAATACAAATGGCTAAAACTAGATAAAACAAAAAATTGCAGCTATTAGACTCAACAATAAATTTCCCCTACAGTGTACTGCTGGCAGATTGTGTACAATAGCAGAATAAATAGATAGGAAAAAATATAACAAACACACCACCAAAAATAGAAAATTTACTGTTATCATCAAGACAGTTTGTATGGTGCATTATAAATGGCAAATAATACAGAATACAAATCTGCAATTGTCGCAAGCTGCCAATGATGTAACAGAGACCTGCAAATGCAAACAATGCCACATGGGATAGCAAATACAACCTGTGAACTGAAATAATGTTTCAACCAACCAGCAGGGGTACAAGAGAAAGCCATGTGTAATGCTTGCCAGTAGCTTCATCCAGATGGAACAGGTAATAACAGGGGCGTAACTAGGATTCATGGGGCCCCATAGCAAAAAACTTTATGTCGCCCCCCCACTCACCTGCCAGACACACACTCACCTGGCCTGGCACAGTTCCCCGGCGTGCCACTTGTGCACCATGGGGCTGGGAGAATAAAGGAATGCTGCGACGGGCAAAGTTAGTGTGTGTATGGGGGGGGATGTTTGGGAGCTTATGTGGATGGAGGTGCACAGCTGCCTCTGGCCACAAAAGAAACCCTCTCTGCAACGTGTTGTGAGCCGCCATGAAGGCGGAGCACGCTCCGGAGTTGTGAGACACTGTGGTGCTGGCTATCCCTATGTGTATTGTGCTACCATCTCCTCCTCATGTACTGTGTCATCATCTTAAGTGTGTGAACTACAACTCCTATTATGTGATGTAGACCTGCAAATAACCACACACACCATGCTGGGAGATGTAGTCCTGCATATTACCAAACACAATGCTGGGAGATGTAGTCCTGCATATTACCAAACACAATGCTAAGAGATGTAGTCCTGCATATTACCACACACCATGCTGGGATATGTAGTCCTGCATATTACCACACACAATGCTGGGAGATGTAGTCCAGCATATCACCACACACCATGCTGGGATATGTAGTCCTGCATATTACCACACACAATGCTGGGAGATGTAGTCCAGCATATCACCACACACCATGCTGGGATATGTAGTCCTGCATATTACCACACACCATGCTGGGAGATGTAGTCCTGTATATTACCACACACCATGCTGGGAGATGTAGTCCTGTATACTACCACACACACCATGCTGGGAGATGTAGTCCTGTATATTACCACACACACCATGCTGGGAGATGTAGTCTTGTATATTACCACACACACCATGCTGGGAGATGTAGTCCTGTATATTACCACACACACCATGCTGGGAGATGTAGTCCTGTATATTACCACACACCATGCTGGGAGATGTAGTCCTGTATATTACCACACACCATGCTGGGAGATGTAGTCCTGTATATTACCACACACCATGCTGGGAGATGTAGTCCTGTATACTACCACACACACCATGCTGGGAGATGTAGTCCTGTATATTACCCCACACACAACATGCTGGGAGATGTAGTCCTGTATATTACCACACACCATGCTGGGAGATGTAGTCCTGTATATTACCACACACCATGCTGGGAGATGTAGTCCTGTATATTACCACACACCCTGCTGGGAGATGTAGTCCTGTATATTACCACACACACACACACACCATGCTGGGAGAGGTAGTCCTGTATATTACCACACACCCTGCTGGGAGATGTAGTCCTGTATATTACCACACACACACCCACACCATGCTGGGAGATGTAGTCCTGTATATTACCACACACCATGCTGGGAGATGTAGTCCTGTATACTACCACACACCATGCAGGGAGATGTAGTCCTGTATATTACCACACACCATGCTGGGAGATGTAGTCCTGTATATTACCCCACACACCATGCTGGGAGATGTAGTCTTGTATATAACCACACACAGCATGCTGGGAGATGTAGTCCTGTATATTACCACACACCATGCGGGGAGATGTAGTCCTGTATATAACCACACACAGCATGCTGGGAGATGTAGTCCTGTATATTACCACACACCATGCGGGGAGATGTAGTCCTGTATATTACTGTGTCATGCTCCCCCCTCAATACTGAGTCATCCTCTAATCCATTGCAGAACTACAACTCCCATTATGTACTGTCAGTAGGGCTTGATGGGGATTGTAGTTCTGCAACAGTGAGAGCAACAGGTTACAAAACTACAACTCCCACCATGAATTATTAGCAGGACATGGTGGGGGTTATAGTTTTCTGTGGGGAATCTTACCTGACCTGGTTCCTGCTCTGGCCTCCTCTTCTGGTCCTGTGCTGTCTGCTAGAGAGAGCTTTCGTCCAGAAGGAGGGGGGAGAACGGGGGTCACGGGCGGCCCTGAAACACCATCTGGGGGGCTCCAGGAAACTGCTCCCTTGTTGGGGGGGGTCGCCAAGGGATGGCAGGGACCAGGATCTGTGGCGGCGCTGGGGCCGTGCCGACACGCTACACCGGGGGAGGGGGGGACGCTCTGATTGGCGGGACGCGGAGGGTTCGGTTGTCAGAGGTGGGCTGGACGAAGCCGGGTGCTGGTTCTGGGAAGCCTGGAAAGGGGACAGCGCCGGTGATGCTCTTATACACCGCTAACGGTGGGGGGTGGCGTTGTCCTGAGATGCATGTGGTAGCATCATGAAGGCAGGCCATGCTTTGCCCTGTGGCCCGGGCCCCCCCGCGGCTTCATGGTAGCTACGCCACTGGGTAATATAATGTTGCAGTGAAATTATGGAATCCAGGGATTTGATCAAATCCTGGGAAATGATCAAATGACCAAGCCGTTCCATCATTTCCCTGAGGAAAGTCAGGGATTTGATCAAATCATTGGCCCCTGTCAGGAAAATGATGGAATGAATTCTTTCATTTCCCCCTGCGACATACCTGCCCAGCAGGCACCACAGCAGGAGCAGGAGGGCCCATGATAGCGCTGGCAGCGTCCTGTTACCTCCCAGCAGGCACCACAGCAGGAGCAGGAGGGCCCATGATAGCGCTGGCAGCGTCCTGTTACCTCCCAGCAGGCACCACAGCAGGAGCAGGAGGGCCCATGATAGCGCTGGCAGCATCCTGTTACCTCCCAGCAGGCACCACAGCAAGAGCAGGAGGGCCCATGATAGCGCTGGCAGCGTCCTGTCACCTCCCAGCAGGCACCACAGCAGGAGCAGGAGGGCCCATTATTAGCGCTGGCAGCGTCCTGTTACCTCCCAGCAGGCACCACAGAAGGAGCAGGAGGGCCCATGATAGCGCTGGCAGCGTCCTGTCACCTCCCAGCAGGCACCACAGCAGCAAGCAGGCGGATGGTGAGGAGGAGGACAAAGATGGTGCCGGAACCACTACCCGGCCCTCCCGGAAGGCATATGGCGGCAGAGGCAGACGGGGAGCAGGAGGCAATACAGTAAGCAACTTCTATGTTGCATGGGGAAATGAGCGGATGGGGAGCAGAGATGCGGTGGAGGCGGATGGGGAGCAGAGTAGCACACCTCCCGGCAGGCATATGGTGGCGGGGTGGACAGGGAGCAGAGTGGACAGGCTGGGGGAGCAGGAGGCATGTTGCAGAGGAAATGAGTGGACGGGGAGCAGAGAGGCAGTGGCAGGACGGGGAGCAGATCGGACAGGCTGGGGGAGCAGAGAGGCAATACAGTAAGCAGATTCTATGTCACAGGGGAAATGATCAAATTCATTCCATTTTTTCCCCGAAAGGGGTCAGGGATTTGATCAATTCCCTGAATTTCTTCAGGGAAATGATTGAATGGCTTGGTCATTTCATCGTTTCCCGGGATTTAATCAAATTCCTGATTCTATCATTATATATATCTATTGTTGGTTAAATATTTGAGGGTTTTGTAGGCGATTCTTTGCTGGAGTATCTTAATGAAAATAATCTTATAACGCAGCACCAGCATGGATTTATGAGGGATCGGTCCAGTCAGACTAATCTGATCGGCTTCTGTGAGGAGGTCAGTTATAGACTGGACCTGGGGGAGGCTGGAGATGTTGTGTATCTGGACCTTTCAAAGGCATTTGATATTGTGCTGCATGTAAGGTTGGTCCATAACATAAGGACACTTGAACTAGGGAAAAACATATGCAAATGGGTAAGAAACTGGCTG
Source organism: Dendropsophus ebraccatus (assembly GCF_027789765.1). NCBI lineage: Eukaryota > Metazoa > Chordata > Amphibia > Anura > Hylidae > Dendropsophus > Dendropsophus ebraccatus. The sequence continues at coordinate 75,172,939 of NC_091460.1, forward strand.
AGTAATAGAAAACCGAGGGTGGTTATTGATGCAACATACTCTGATTGGGTCACATTTACTAGTGGGGTACCCCAGGGGTCAGTATTGGGTCCCCTTTGCTTTTAATATTTATTAACCCCTTCCCGCTGCTTTCTACAGCCTGGGACCACAGCTACTAGCAGGTGCAGCAGATCGCCCCACTCGTTAATTAGGACAGTTAAATGCAGCTGCATTTAAAAGTCCTCCATAGCCCCATCCCTGGTGTCTAGTGGCTGGGTCCCCCCCTTCCCCCCCACACGATGTACACAGCATTGATCCCAATGGGAGATCAGTGCTGTGAATATAGAAGTCCCCCAATGTGTGTGAAAAAAGTTTTTTATTAATAAAGAATCCCCTCCCCTAATAAAAGTTTGAATCACCACCTTTTCCCATTTTATAAATAAAAATAAATAAATAAACAAAAAAATAAACAAGTTTGGTATTGCTGCGTGCGTAATCGCCAGAACTATTAAATTATCACATTCCTAATCTCACACATTAAATGGCCAAATCCAGAAAAATTGTGATCAAAAAGTCGCATATGCGCAAGTAAATTACCAATAGAAAGTACAGATCTTGGCGCAAAAAATGACACCTCATACAGTCCCATAGACAAAAGGATAAAAGTGTTAAGGGGGAAGGGGTTATTGACCTTGTAGAGGAGCTACAAAGAGGCAAAGAGGAGTTGTTTGTGCCACACTCTGGCCGCCTCACGTTCCTTCCTCCTCCCTCTTCTTCATGAATAATTAATGCTGCCCGGCCTCCTGCTCATTCAGCTGTCAGCGTATGGATGTGGAAGCTATGGAACAGTGTGTCTGTGGCGCCTGCTGACAAGATCCACGAGGGGATTAGGTGAGTGTGTGTGTGGGGGGGGGGGGGGGCGAGGCTGGGTCAGGTGGGTGGTTAGCTTTTTTTTTTTTTTTTCAGGGGGGGGGCTTATTTTCAGGGGGATGCCTTATTTTAGGCCAATTGGTAGGATAGTGGAGGTGTCTTATTATCGAAGGATGTGCTATTTTTGGGGAAACACGGTAGGTAGGGCCCGGGAGCGGAAAGATTCCCTTTAATGTAAATAAATATAAAGTTATACACTTGGGCTGTAGAAATAATAAGTACAGTTATGTGCTAAATAATAAAACACTGGGTAAAACTGCTTCTGAAAAGGACTTGATGGTATTGGTGGACAGTAATCTCAGCTTTAGTGATCAGTGCCAGGCAGCAGCTGCCAAGGCTAATAAAATAATGGGAGGCATCAAAAGAGGCATAGATGCTAAAGATGAGAACATAGTTTCGTCTCTTTACAAATCACTGGTCAGACCACATATAGAATACTGTGTACAGTTTTGGGCACCGGTATATAAGAGCAACATGGCTGAACTATAATATCACAAGTTATGGGCACTAGACTTCATGTGATAGGACATTAATTCAGGGATTTATTCTGATTGCCATGGGAGTCAGGAAGGAAATTTTCCCTTTGTGATGGGGCAATTGGCACTTGCCTCAGGAGGGTTTTTATAGGTTGAACTTGGACTGTTTACTTTTTTCAACCTTATTAACTATGTATAGAAAATAGTACAGACAGCATCCACAGAATATGAAATCACATACCTACAATATTCAAAATAAAAAGCACTTATCATAATCTATAAAGGCACCTGGCAGGCTGGACTTGAGTGTGTAGTACCAGTAGTTACATTCTCTATGTTAACCCTTATCATTTGTACATTGGTCTGGAATCAAGGGCGCTTTAAAAATAAATAAATAAATAAATCATCATCATCATCTTATATAATAAACAGTATATGACTGAAATAAAAAGACTGATACAATGTGACAACCTTGGAACAGACAATTATGATGAAACATTGTACTTTCTAAATGCAAAGAAAAGTATAAGCTTATTCATTTCAGAGGTTATCATGGTATGATAAGGCTTACCACCGCACAATGTACAGAGAAGTATTTGTAAACAGCATATGCCTTTTATCTACAGCTTCCCATGGAAGACTGACAGCCTGTAATGGTTAGGTCTAAGAATCAAGCTGAAGTTAGTAACTGAATTGTTAAAGCGTATTGATTAATGGTTGTAAATCGCTCCTATTAAGTGCCTTGAGTAGTACAATGTTGCTGTTATTTTATTTGGACTGTGTTTGTTTCTTTTTCACAATTGGGTTATTAATAGGTTAACACAGGTAAAGACAAATGCTTAAAATTTATTTTTTATGTTGCCCTCTGCATTACTGAAATATGGGAGAACTTACTCTATAATATAAACTGCCCATTAGACCTATGAATTACTCAAACATTCTGTGTACTATATCATATAATTTTAATGGACCAAATAGTTTGATCAAATTCCACCTTCCAATCTCCAGTTTTACACCAACTGCTGGTCCATGCTCTCATTATCTCCCACTTGGACTACTGTAAAATCCTTCTCTCTGGCCTTCCAGCTAACACATTTGCTCCCCTTCATTCTATCCTTAACTCTGCTGCCCAACTAATCCACCTCACACAACCTTTGATCCTCTAATGACCTCCTTTTGTGCTCCCCCTTGTTTGTACCGCACACAACCGCCTCTAAGAGTTTGCCCGAGCCTCACCATACTCTGGATCTCATTACACAGACATATCCGGCTCTTACCCCCCATCCAGACCTTCCAAAGTAACCTGAAAACCAGTCTCTTCAAACTAGGGTATAACCTATAATATTTCTGGACCACACTTTGACTGGCTGCACTTTTCCTTCTGTCTCTCTCTCTCCCTGTACCTTATAGATTGTAAGCCCTTGCGGGCAGAGTCATCTATGCCTCATGTACCAGTCTGCCATTTATCTTATTCATGTAATGTGTTTTTAATATTTTAATGTTCCATTCTGTTAACCTCTATCGCTTGTATAGCACTCAGGAATCAAGGGCGCTTTAAAAATAAATAATAATAATCTTATTTTGATGAGTCCTTGTTTTTCAGGCCAAGAAAATTGGAAGGCTTCCTAAAAACATTTTATCAGTGTTGTTACTGTGAAGAAACAATGTGTATTAGCCACATTAACTGAGGCACAAGGTGGAAGACCACAATATTTGGTGATGTAGAAATTGGCTCTCTGCAGTAAATCCCAACCTCTACCCTAGGATTACCCAAGCTTTGCCATGTCTTCATTAGTTTTCATTGTTAGGCTAGGTCTTTCTGGACATCCATCATTTTTGCGCCAAAGATGACCGTCTTTTGATAATGACGTCCGCAAATAATGTTCATAATCATTGCTGTCATTTTCCAATTGTGGGAACATAGCCTTAATGACATTTCCCATCTGAATCTTCCACCTCAGTTACAGTCCACAGACAGATTGAACTCATTGATAATTTTTGGAGCTAATATTAGTATTTGGTGACAATATTGATGATAGATGTTAATAACAAATAAGCTTAAATCCTTTTGAGAATCTGTCAATTACAGATGAAGATCGAGTGGGCCAACCAATAAACTTTAGTCTATTGGAGACTACTATCATGATTTACTGTTGGACTATGTACATTCCACATTTATATAGCTACAAAAAATACTTTATTTAGCTTTTGACAAATCTCTACAAACTGGTGCTCCATCTTTTTCCATGCCACTTAGTTTTTTGCAAGGCTTTTGATTAAAATCTTACTAAGCCGATAAAGATTTTGGATGCAAAAGTGTTTTCTCACAAACTTAATCAAAACCTTGTCCCAACTTCCTCATCCTTGTTGAATGACCCACCTAGAAAATAAAACCTCAGGCATGGAAAGTAATAATATGTGTGCTATTCCAAGCCAAGTATATCAGATCCTCCTGTTGGCAAATGCATCTTTGGGGAAAAAACAAGCTAAGATATTGGGATCTCCCTTAAACAGCACATACTTATCATTAAAGGAGATAATCCCACCGATCTACATAAAGAGATTTATAAGGAAAAACTTAGATTACGAATATTCAGGTTAGAAAAAAAAACTTGATATTATTACCATATTATTTCTGTTAATAAAACTATTTCCCAGTAGGTGGCGATACATTAATACGACACAATTCTAGCAGGTTATGAAATGCTAGCATCGTGCTAAAGAGAGCAATACAAGAAAGGAATCATTTGTACATTTTATTAACATCCAACATCTGTTACTTTCGCTAGCCATTTTTATAAGATGCTCAATGTTAGTCTTATAGAAATACACAGAGAATGGGACTGATGATCTTCATAGTAGACACTGTCAGATGTAGATCACATTGGATAAAGGCAGGATCGGAAGGAAAGAAAACATTCTTGGAGTGTTGCTTTAAGGTTGTAACTTCTGATACCATTCCTCTTAAGGCTAGGGAGGTCTTCACTAGACATTGGAAAGTGCATCAGAAGAAAAAAAATCAACAGCATCCATAGTAGTCCAAAAATTTCGTGGTTTTATTGCATGTTTAGGTACAAAAAAAGTGATGTTTCGACCCACAGTGTGCAGCAATGCTAGATAAATACCAATACAATAAAAACCTGGACTATTTGAACTACTACGAATGCGGTTGGATTATCTTGTTATGTTGTTATAGGGACCCGGTAATAACTATAATCAACAGTAATTCTTCACCTCAAGGTAAATAGGAGAGTAAGAAGAATGGACAAAATGGATATTGATACAATGTTGTAATAAAGGTATAAATTATACAAAGTTCCATAGCACCTGCATTGCTACCTGTGCTAAAAAAACTGGGCGCCCTCTAACTGGTGACCAGAGTGTCACATCAGGAGGGAAAAAGGGTGCATGCAGCCCTTAAACTTGTCCCCCCACTGTCCCTGCCTACTTGGTATTCTACAACAAATGTCAGCCCCCAACTGGACAATGGTGCTTTGTTAAGTGGTAATATTATATATCGTATTTTCCGGTGTATAAGACAACTTTTTAATCCTGAAAAATCTTCTCTGAAGTCTGGGGTCAACTTATATGCCAGGAATGCTCGCCCCAAAAGGTGTGGGGGCTAAAACATGGCCACATCCCCACCTTATGGGACGACCACTGTAAAAAAAAAAAGACGCTTGGCTGCTCGGGAGAGCTTTGGGAAACCCTGCACAGTCAGTGTACGTCACACTGCCTGCACCAGGAACGGGACAGAAGACGCGTGGAGGCTGGGAACAGGTCCCAGGTGAATTAATTGTTAGTTTTTTCATTTAGCTGCAAGTAACCCCTGCCTGACTGTAGCAGTGCTGCGGTCAGGCAGGGGTTAACATTTTCCGGCATATAAGGCAAACCCCTGACAATCTTCTTAGAAGTCAGGGGTCTTCTTATACGCCCAGTCTCCTTATACGCCGTAAAATACAGAACCTATCCCTTAAGTTTAGGTTTGCTTTAAGTAAATGACAATATCCACTGGCCTTAGAAGCAGCTGATTGACATTGCCTGCTGTGCCATAGTGTATGACTTGTAAGGACATCCAGCTTTTTCTGAGTATGGTAAGTGACTTGCCTAGTTAAGTGTATGCTCACCAATTCTACTAAGTCAAACAACCATTATAAAGAAGATTGTATATTTCCTATTATCCTTATATTCTTGTAATTGTCCATTTATTATGCAAAAATACATATGATAGCATCTATATTTTATTTTTAGTTAATCAAAGTTCAATTATGATATTTATTTATATGTTTCATGTAATCAAATGACGCTTGCGTCTGGGGATTCCTTGAAAACCACCACTCTCCATATTATTTCAGTCATCCGCTGATGACAGAACTATTCTGGAGATCATTGTGTCATCATCAGTCATAATCAACCTCCCAAAGTCATCATCGTAGCTTTAAATTACATGTCTCATTATCTGGGAATGCTCTGAGAATGATTTGCTGATTACTCAATGACTTTGGGGGCATTTACATATCCTAACCAACACCCATGGGTTAATATGGTTTCGAATAACACTATTAGGTCTAGAATGAGCGGGTCACTAAATACTTGTGCATGATTGTCATGTATGAGGACCATTAGAATCACTGTAAAGCATCCTAATTTGTACATCTAAGAGCAGGGAATCTTCAATGATATGAAAAGATGAACAAGCTGAACTCATGAAAGGGGAAATCCATCCAAGAAGGATATTCGGGAGAGTTCAAACTCTTTTCATACTGCTCAGGGATTTTTGTTGTTGAAAATCTTTTACACTGTTATGGATAGCAGGAATTCTCCTGCTATATAGTCTCCTCTTGTGTTTTAATGGAGAATCATTTGCTAGGCATCAGTCTCTTTGTCAATGCCACAGAGGTAGATTTACACTTTTGCTTTGGTTCAGCTTTGGGTGGAGTTCCAGTTTCCCAGAATTCAATAATCAGCATTTATTGCGGATTAAAGTACTGTCTAGTCCTGCTGCATGTGCTCCGTGTTTCTTGGTCTTGACTTTCTGTCTGTTTCATATTTCATGTTCATGCCGTCCTGAGTTCAGTATTAGAGTGGTATACCTTTACTTTTTACTGTGGTCGAGTCTCTCTGGATTAGTTTTGGTTTCTAAGTGTTGTCCTGTTACTCCGTAATGTTTCACACCTTTCTGTTATTTGTACTCCATTGGAGACATCCTGCAACCTACAACTGAGTTATGATTTTATATTAACCCTTAGACGACCCTGGACGTAGGGTTACGTCATGGAAGTCTGTCCCCAGACGACCCATGACGTAACCTTACGTCCTGGGTGTTTTTCCCGCTATGAAGCGCGCTCCGGAGCGGAGCGCGCTTCATAGCAGGTGGGGGCCGGCTGCAAACAGCAGCCGGGACCTCACCGGTAATGACACGCTGCAGCGATCGCGCTGCCGCGTGTCATTAACCCCTTAAACGCCGCGATCGCGGCGCGACCGCGGCGTTTAAGTGTAAGTGACAGGGGGAGTCCCCTGTCACTTACCGATCGGGACCCCCACAGTGTGACTGCGGGGGTCCCGATCGTTGAAACGGACTGCCGGAGGTCTCTCACCTGCCTCCGTGCGGTCCGATCGGCGATCTGCTACACTGAGCCTGCACAGGCAGGCTCAATGAGCAGATCGCCGATAACACTGATCAATGCTATGTCTATGGCATAGCAATCATCAGTGTAGAAATCAAAGTACTGTATGTAAAAGTCCCTCAAAGGGACTTCAAAAGTGTAAAAAAAAAAAAAGTTCAAAACACTATTACACTACCCCAAAGCCCCTCCCCCAATAAAAGTCTAAATCACCCCCCTTTCCCATTATATAAATAAAACATATAAAAATAAATAAATAGATAAACATATAATATACCGTAGCGTGCGTAATTGTCCGATCTATTAAAATATAACAAGCGTCATTGCGATCGGTAAACGGCGTACACGAAAAGAGGGGAAAAAGTGCGCAGATTACCGATTTTATGTTACATTATATATTAAAAAAAATCAATAAAAAGTGATCAAAACGTCAGATCTTCACAAATATGGTATTAATAAAAACTAGAGATCATGGCGGAAAAAATGACACCCCATACAGCCCCGTAGGTGAAAAAATAAAACCGTTATAAGCGTCACAATAGGCCCATTTTATTAATATTTAATTGCCAAAAAAAAGGATTTCATAAAAAAATACATATATATCATTAGAGAATCTGTGTAACCTGCATATGGTTGTGTTCGGACTGACCTATAGAATAATAGTGTCATGTCGCTGTTACCATATAGTGCATTACGTAGACACAGGAACCCCCCAAACGATACCATATTGCATTCTTATTTACCATTTCACCTATTTATATCTTCATAAATAATATATTTGGGATTCCATCATACATGTTATGGTAAAATGAATGACGCCATTACACAGTACAACTATTCCTGTAACAAATAAGCCCTTACATGGCTTGTAGATAAAAAACTGAGAGTGCTGGAGCTATTAGAAGGGGAGGAGGTAAAAACGAAAACACTAAGATCAAAATTTGCGCGGTCCACTGGGTCATTTTGGGCCTGGTCCTCAAAGGGTTAATATTGATGATAATAATGTCAGTACTAAATGAAAGATTAAAAAAGAGAACGAACAATGTGTACATACACCGAAAGATTAACCAACGATTAACAATGATTTTATGGTCAGCTCAAAAGATGCGATCAAGGACACATATTTTCACTAGTTGTTTGATCGTTGCCAATTTTTTCCATGTTTTACCCATGTTTTTTCCTGGAAACCATTATATGTGGCTGTCCCTAGAGTATATCTAATGAATCAAACCAGTTTGTAGACCGACTCATGTTGAAATGTAACTCCTTAGCGATTACAGAGTACCTTGACAGTTATCCGGGAAAATATTATGCCATTTATATGGCAAATTGGCTACACCTGGTCATACAAGTCTACATGAGCAAGAGCGTTCCTTCAAGAGGCGATACTGATACTGCATATGTATAGAACCTATAAATGCATATGTATAGAACCTATCATCCCTCCCCCTTCCCTGCATCCATCCCCTCCTTGGTTGAACTTGATGGACATGTGTCTTTTTTCAACCGTATTAACTATGTAACTATGTAACTATGTAACTGTCCATAAGATGGCTATCCTTTCTGTGGAGATTACAAACCGTTGAACATTAACACTTTTATCACAAAATGAACAACAATTACGTCAATACTTTTCTAGTAAGTGCTCATGCGATTTGAAAATGTGATCCAAGAATCTTTCGGGACAGATGTCATGCTATGAACGCATACTTTTCAAAGCCCCCTTCCCCCCCAAACAAAAACTGTGATCATTAAATACAGCTGGGGGAAAGCCCATGTAGAGTTGCAGACACCTTTTAAACAATGGTATCTGCATGACATTATGACGGAACAACTGAAACACGTGCATGCAGCAATGTGCTGGAATTTGTAACTTCAAACAGATGGCTGCATACTTAAACACAAAATAAAGTGGGTTATTTTAGCATCAGCTATACATATGAACCGGTTTGCTGGACACAGTTCAAGGTTAGGTTTTAAATGCCCAATCAACATTGAATCCCTCAAGGAAAATTAGAATTTTTCAAAACAGAATTCCTGCTGCGTTGTGAAAGGAGTGGTTGGTACTATTAAGGTTATAAAGAAAAAAGGTTTTGGATCTACAAACATTTTTAATATACCTTTGGCCTAAATATGATCTTCAGATGCCAGGAGAAATGGCAAATATAATAAGAAAATGAAATACAGTTTTTGATTGTGGAGTGACTTAATAAACTGGAGATGTAGGGTGGGTTCAATAGGTTCCAAAGGAATTATGTTTTTCGTGTAAGGAAAGAAGGATTCATTGAGCCGAATATAGATTGCAGATTTAAAACAAGGAGAATGTTAGGGAAATACCAAAGGATGAGCTGTTAAAAATAACCATTGCAATGTTGTACATCATACAAATAAAAGGTTTTCATGTAGAAAACCATGTATTGATCTTTTTTATTTAGTTTTTCATGCTTATAAATATTAATCTAATAATAAAATAAATATATATTAGCATTTAATTTAAACCTAAGGCCTCGTTCACACTACGGACTCTGCGCTGAGATTCCGGGCGGAACTCCTCCGCGCGGACTCAGTGCCTTCTATCAATTACAATGGGAGAGCGTGCGTGCCTCGGCTCTCTGTGCCTCTTTGCTCAAAGAATTGACATGTCAATTCTTTGAGCGGAGAGCGGAGGGACATTGTAATTGATAAAAGGCAGGAATCAGCGCCAAGTCCGCACAGAGGAGTTCTGCCCGGAATCTCAGCGACGATTCTGTAGTATGAACAGGGCCTTAGAGTTCTGTTTAAAGTGGGTCATTGGCCATAGCAATAGAAATTTTTTTACAGTGGACAAATAGTCCAGAATCTGATTATATCTGTACCAAACATAGTCTATAAGTGCTCTTGTAAAGATTAAAAAACATATCATATACAACCAGTAGACAATGGAATCATCTCTGCAATGCGTCAATTAGCAAGTATGTTAGCTGTAGAGATCTGAATTTCATGAATGCAAAAAAAATATTATTATATGGCACTGTTTGATGCACAAAAAAATTCTGTGCATAATTTGTGCAAAAAAGATAGTGTGGGAAGATAGGGGGAGATTTATCAAACACAATGTAAAATGGAACTGGCTCAGTTGCCCCTAGCAACCAATAAAATTCCGCCTTTCATTTTCCAAAGAGTCTGTGAGGAATGAAAAGTGGAATCTGATTTGTTGCTTGGGGCAACTGAGCCAGTTTCACTTTACACCATGTTTGATAATTCTTCCCCATACCATTCCACTTTTTGTTACTCAAGTAAAGTCCTGACTATGCTGAAAAACACTAAAACTATCTAACACTTTCAAAGACTACCTGTAAAATTCTATATACACCAGACTACTAGAGATGCAAGTAAGACTACAATTTTAACATTCCCATACATGTTCAGTATTAAGGTTAAAATGATCGGCATTACGAATTTAATAGTTGTCCATAGTCTGGATAGTGTGCTCTTAGGCTGGACATTTGTTTTTAATCTGTGTGGTTCTTCTCAAATAAGCTATTATTCCTGGGTGTAGCCTTCAGTGAATCATATTGTATTATGGAATGCAGCAGGTTATAGGGGGCTAATTTCTTCCAAGTTTCCCACCTTACATTTTAACCATAAAAGTCATAGACAGACATTGTAATGTAAGGGTGTTAGGTAAAATGTTGTTTTGTACTATACAAAAAGAAAATTAAAACTTTTAAAATTCCCCAAGTTCACTTTTTCAAAATGACCTAATGCCAGCACCCACCAAAAGGTCATTCTGTAGAAGGAATTCACCCCAAGTGTAAACCACTAAAAATTTCCGCAACATGCAACATGCACAAAGAATCCTATTATCTATTACAAATTGTTTCATTTATCAAGTGCAATTCAATCTATCTATCTATATAACCAAAAGGAATTATTTGCAGAACGGCACAGTGTGGCTCAAGGCTCAGGTAGTGTGCACCGCCCTTCGGTCCCAGACCCAGGTCCCGACAGCAATCTAGCAAGATATAGGAACAGGCGGCACTCCACATATAGTGAATAAAAAGTGGTTTGGATTATTCACCCAACATGCATACATGCATGCATATCTTGAGATTCTCCATTTTGCTGCCAAATCAGCTGTGACCTGTTGAGGTGTCTTGTGTTATCTGGCACCAAGATGATAGCAGCAGAGCTTTTTAAGTCATGCAAAATGCAAGGTGGAGCCTTCATGTATCAGACTTGTATTTCTACCACATCTTACTGATGCTCAATTGGTTTTAGACCAAGTCATTACCTATTTGACTATTTGTCATGTTTCTCAAACCATTCCTGAACAAGGTTTGCAGTGAGCCACATTATGCTTGCTCTTTCCATGAAGGGGTTGACTTGATCAACAATAAAAATTAGGTACTGTGACCAGGGGCGGATTAACTTTACCATAGGCCCCGGGCTGTTCACCAAGCCTGGGCCCCCCAACACCACTGTAACAATGGCGGCACTAGCGTGGTGTTCATAGTACAGGATAGATACCGCCCGAAATGGACCTATTATAATCCGCTACTGACTGTGACTTTGACACCTTTTTATCATAGCCAACATTAAAGGAAATCTATTACTGGGTTTATGGTGTCCTAAATGAGAGCAGCATAATCTAGTGACAGAAATGCTGAAAAGATCAGTGCATTAGATACATCATTTTGTGTGGCCGTTCTCCTCACGTAGAAGAATGGACTTTGTGCTGCACTACTCCTCACACCCTCCAGCTGCTGATTGCCTATATACAGAATGGATAGATAACTGCCAAACAGCAGCTGGGGGGGAAGTGTTTGCTGGTGCTTATGAATATCCAGGACTACTGAGCTTACACACATAATGTCCATGTTATTTAGAAGGATATCTCTGAATCAGCTGCACAGAACAATGTACTGTAAGTTGATTAAATAGGGCAGCATAAACCTACTGACTGACTGAGTCTCTCTCTTATCTCTTATGTGGGATTGTGCTAGACGGACAGGCTTTTGCTCTTAATGTGCATCAATGAGCTTGGGGTTCCTATGACCCTGTTGCTGATTAACTATTTGTAGGTCCTTGAACCTCTTTTGGTAGATACTTTAAGTCAGAGTCATGCATCTCCATACGCTTGGGCATTTTTGCTGCTTCCAACACATTATCTTTAAGAACCCACTGTTCTCTTGCTATTCAATATATTTCATTTCTTGACAGGCACTAGAGATGAGCGAACCTGCTCGAGTCGATCCGAACCCGAACTTTCGGCATTTGATTAGCGGTGGCTGCTGAACTTGGATAAAGCCCTTTTATAATTAAGGTGTATCAGCATATATTGGTATAGGAGTAAAATCCCAACATGAAGTTCAGTTTTTTTGTTTTGTTAATCTTAGTAAGAGTATTATGAATTGTAATTGTAAGTGGAGATCTACAGAACAGTCTGTCACATATTAGTTATTATCTTATGTATGGGGCATCCATGAAGGAAACAAGCCATAAATAACCGAGTCAACGATTAAGAATGCAACTGGCATTTAAAATGCATTCAACTGCACATAGCCATGTAACCAACATTACAACTAGTTTTCTTGTAAGTAAAGAAGAAACATTGATTTTATTGCTGAAGTGCTGAATTCCCCCTCGTCTATTCTTTATTGTTGTCGTGAGGGGTGTTGGGTGATTTCCATGATAAAAGTCTACTGAGAAGGTGATCTGGATTACTTCCCTTATGTGTTGCACAACTATCCCTTTTGTGCAACAGAAGCCTATGGGTGTGCCATTTTGGTTTTCAAATACGTATAGTAAGCATACCCATAAGATCAGCACAAGTTACACAGTAATAAACTCTACAGCCACTTTTACATGGCAATATTTTGGTAAGTATTTTACCTAATCTAGGCCAAAACCAGGACGAAGAACATAAGCTGAGACAAAATAAAATTATAGTAGTTGTCTATCTATACTGTGTATACTGTATATACTGTGTATAGGCAGATAGCTGTCCATTAGTGATGAGCTAATACTACACTATTCAAACTATTTGTTTTCAATCGAATATATTCGATTGAAAATGCAGTAAAAATTTGATTGGCCCTCCCACCCCCCTTGGCTCTTCTTTTTTAGCCAATAAACATGCAGGGGTGAGGGACAGGAACTAGGAATAGGCAGAACTTAAAAAAAAAAAAACTTTAACTATGATTGGCTGGCTAAACTATGTCACCTCCTGAATATAAGAATAGTGATTTTAGATTCGTGTCACTTGCTGGTTTATACCATTCAGTATTTGTCACTAGTTTATGTTGCTCTCATTTAAGGCAGCATAAACCTAGATATAGATTCTTTTTAATGAGAACCTATCATCTAAATCTAACTGTCCCTATTCTAAAAGTTTACCTTTCCCTAAGTCTATTCATAAAAAAACAGACTGCCTTTGAAGCCTGTAACTTATACAGTACTTTACCTAATTCTTTGTACCAGTGCAGTAAGGCTGGAAAGCACTGCTGGAACGCAATTGATGTCATCAAGATGGCGGCACCCGACCTTACTGCACTGGTACAATAAGGTACAGTGGGGTACAGAGAATTAGGTAAAGTACTAGATACTGACTGCAAAGGCAGTCTGTATCTTCAGGAATAGACTAATAAAAAGGGAGAAGTACAGGGACAGTAAGAAATACACAGCCATCTCACGCTGTATAGTACAAAATCACTGTGATTGGCGGAGCAGCAGGCAAAGGCTCATGGGTGCCCTTCCCACCACCCTGCATGCTGTAAGTCTCTCTCCAACTCTATTATAAGGTAATAAAGAAAAAGTCAATGAATAATACACACGGCCAAGAAATTAATTAATTCAATTTAGAAATCGTAATAAAAAATATGTTCCAATTAAATGGAAGAATAATAAAAATTTTAAAAAATCAATTGTGATTGGTTTTCTTTAAAGGGAACCAATCACTTTAAAAAAAAAAACTGTAACGCTATGGGAATATGCTGTAGCAGCACCTAGCACACTTCCCAAACATGCTTCTACACCCCCCGTCCCTGGATTGTACAACCTGAAAACTTACTTTATAAACTTGGCGCCCTATAAGTAAATTGCCCCCAAGTAGTCATCTGGGCGGTGAGCCGCGGCAAGTAGTCACTGTCCCCTGGGTGTTCTGGAGCGGTAATCACACCCCTCTGGGCATCATTAGCCTGCATAATTGTGGCGACGTCACCAAGAGGCGCGCTGTCCCTAACGGCAACATGTTTACGTCCTTACTGCACTGCTCATGCGCAGTACAGCGGCTCCGGTCTGCGCCGTACTTCACAGGTGCAAAATAGCCTTGAACTCATTGCTGGATCTCCAGCAATGAGTTTGAGGCTTTCTGCACCTGCGCAGTACGGTGCGGAGTGGACCCACCGTACTGGGCAAGTGCGGCACAGCAAGAACGTAGGCGTGCCAACGTTAGGGACAGCGTGCCTCTCGGTGAAATAGCCTCAATTATGAAGGCTAATCACGCCCCTCACGCTCCAGAACGCCCAGGGGGCAGTGACTACTTGCCGCGGCTCACCGCCCAGATGACTACATGGGGGCAATTTATATACAGGGCGCCAAGTTTAAAGTTTAAAGTTTTCAGGTTGTACATTCCAGGGATGGGGGGTGTAGAAGCATGTTTGGGAAGTGTGCTAGTTGCTACTATAGCACATTCCCATAGCATTACAGGCATTTTTTAGGTGATTGGTTCCCTTTAAGTACTGCTTATCTGCAAAGAAACCAGCAGCACATGCTGCACAGTGGCCACAGTCCTGGTTCTTTGAGCTTATATTGTTACCAAAAGTAGGATAAAAAGCCATAGAAGAGTGATCTTTAATCAGGGACAGATTAACTTTACCATAGGCCCCGGGCTGTTCACCAAGCCTGGGCCCCCCCACCCCACTGTAACTATAGCAGCACTAGCCTGGTGTTCATAGTACAGAAGAGATAATATCATGATGCCTTGATCTGTGCAAAATTGCGGTAAAAAAAAAGCAGAAATTTTTTTGCAAATCATGGCAGAAATGTAGCCAGGAGGCAATACACCACCGAAAAGGACCTATTATAATCCACTACTGTCTTTAATCATTAAAAAGTGCAAAATTTCAAGGTCCAGGAGGTCTTTTTTAAGTTGAGGTCTTACATATCTATTAGGAGTAACTTATTTTCATATCTTTTAATACTTTTTGAACTTCAGTTTTGGAAAATTTCAGCTTTTATACTACTATGGACTTTCGGCAACCTGTGTATAAATCTTCTGATAAAAATGTTCAATGTTCCTTTTACTTAACAAAAAATGGCCTCTGACTTTTGCACAATACTATATGAAATGTCTGCCAAATATATGTTTAAGATGAGTGATTGAGGTAGTCATATCAGGAAGAGGAATATCAATACCATGGCTTTTCTGTTTTGGAGCTCTCATGATGATCAACTACCTTGCTATAGGTCTCAGTTTTCCAAAGTCATCTTCTCATTGCTCAAATCTGGAACAGTTGTGGACATGAGACAAGAGCTATGTGGTAAGTGCCAAGACTCACTGGTATGTTTAGTCTATATATCAGCCAGTTTGTTATCACTTTGTGATGTATCTTCCTATGCTGGACAGGCTGCATAGTATTTTTCCAGTATAAATCACTATATATTTATCTGTACCAAATATGTTTTAGCAACATGGGTGGTGGGCAAAATAATAGAGTGAGAAAGTGCTGTAATGTATCCAAGGCTGACTTCACATTTAAAGTGACCTGAAACATGTACACTTGTAATGTTTTCCAACATGTTATTTTAGTACAGATGGTACTGAAAGATATAGAGACCTGGGTGTCTATATGCGGTGAATTGCCAGAAATAAAACGATTTGGGTCACACTGTCCTCTTGGTTGGACTATACTATACAATATATCTTCTGGGTTTTAGAGAACACATAAAATGAAATTGTGTAAAATGTTTCATATTATAATATCTGTATTTTGTTTCTCAATAAAAGCTGCTTCAATTTGCACATGGGGTTATTGCTATCTTACACATTTATGATATATTCATAGGATATCCCAGTATAAGCCATGAGGGGAGACTTATTACTAATTCTACCAGGAGAATGGAGATCTTGGACCCCTATCTACTAAGTTTCTGTGATCACTGTTACCGTAGTGTGTGAAGGCAATGCTTGTAGGTGGCCTTTTCCATTAAAGTGGTACCCCAGCTAAATAAAATAGACCTTCAATGAAAGGGTTAAGTTAACTTATATAACATTGCAATATACTCAAATAATGGATTCTTGCAGCTTGCTCTCATTTTTGGTCCCTATTCCACCCCACCGGAGGTTGCATATTCGAAGTCCTCCACTGGACTGTCGTCCCCCATTTTTGTCCACCATTTTGTGATGTGACAACCCGAAAACAGGGGTCAACAGACCAGTGGTGTTCAAATATGTAACTTCTGGTGGGGTGGAGTGGAGACCAAAAATAAGAGAAAGCTGCAAGAATCCATTATGTGAGTATATAAGTGTTATATAAGTTGACTTAACCATTTCATTGAAGGTTCAATTTATTTAGCTGGAGTACCCCTTTAAAAGCTAGGCTAATTTTTAAAGGGCTACAAAAATAAGATAGCCCTCTCTATTAAAGTCCATAGGGGTAGCAGATGTACTAAATCTGTGAATCTGTGTTATGGTAACTCTGTCCCACTTTTAGGACCCTTACCTATCATTGATGTATATGGACGTCAGACTAATCCACCATTCATACAGTGTATCAATACTAATTTCCCCTCATGCCACTTTCCTGTGATTCAGTGAAGACCAAGAGTCATTAAGTATTCCTGTGACTTAAAAAAAAAATCATATGCCATAGAGACAAAAGTCAAATGTTTTAGAAATCGGGTCCAGGTGTTCAGACCTCCACCAATCATTAGATAGTGCTGGGAGAAGCATATGGCTAAGCCCTTCTCTCCCTGGCTCGTTGTGATCTCGCTGCAGGATACTGCATAGGCCCTTTCAAGCAGTAAGACAGAAAAGACAGGATTCAGGGAGGGAAGTGCTTAGGCTGGCACTTTTACCAGCTCTTCCTGTGGGGGTCTAAACAACCAGACCCTAAATGATCAAAAAATTTTAAATATCTCTAAAACACGTCAAATGTTTTTCAAAGTGACACTGTTCATTTAATCAGGACTTTGTAATAAAAAAATGTTGCCCTTTAACACATATGTTGGGTTTGTTTTATAATAATGTACAGTGTAAAGGGGGTTTATATACAACAGAACTGTATGTAAGCAGTTATTAACCCCTTCCCGTCAGTAACATAATTTACAGTGAAAAAAAAGAAAAGTTTTATAAAAAAAAGTTATTAAAAGCTATTAAAAAAACCTTATAAACCCCCCTCCCAATAAAAGTTTAATATACCCCCTTGCCCATTATAAAAATATAAAAAAAAATAAAATAAATAAACATATTACATAACGTAGCGTGCGGAATTGTCTGATCTATTAAGATATTACATTATTGTTCCCGCACAGTGAACCGCGTAAACAGGAACACACACCAGGATTGCTGATTTTTTTATATTATATATCAGCAAAAAATTATAAAAAGCGATCAAAATTTTTCTGTTACACCAATGTAATATTAATAAAAACTAGAGATCATGGCGCAAAAATTTACACCCCAACCAGCCCTGTAGCTGGAAAAATAAAAGCACTATGGCTCTTAGAAGGTGGGGAGGAACATTGCATTAATTTGTGCATCAAAGGGCTCTGTCTTGAAGGGGTTAAATAAATTAAGCTGGTTGGGTAAATACAGAGGCAACTCTTTTCCATATGGCTAATATGAGCGTTGGATAACTTTATTCCTTAAACTATTATACTGTGAAATGACATAATCTGGCATTTCATCATCTAGTAATTCTAGTGTTATTGCATCGAACTGCATATTAATCTCCACTCATAAATGCCAATTTGTTCTTTAATCTGAATAGGTTTCACATTTTGATTTATTACATAAAATATATTTACATTGGCTAAAGTAAAATTTTCTTATGCCACAAATTCCCTAATCGCAGAGTAAATGCTGTTTTCACCATCTATCAGATTCCTCTGTTACTCTCCTTTGCCACCTATTCTGATGACTCTCTATCAAATCACTGAAAAATCCATCTACAGAGAGGCACTTCACATATAAGGTTGCAACTTTTGTAGCGTGGTAACAAAAAAGATCTTTATTATCCATTTTTAACAGTGCAGACAAAAACATCTTTAAAATATGTGCATAGTTTTTAGTCTATAGTTTAAAAAAAAATATATATGTTTTATATATTCTACTGCATGTATGTAATACTATTCAGAATGACAGTTAGAGCAAATATACCATCAGTACATTCCCTTTAAGTTTTGCACATGAATAGAACGGCATTGGTGTGGGGAAGTCTGTGTCGCTGTCCTTTTTTTGAACCGTGGCCCAGTTCCCACGCACGGCGCTGGTCTATTATCGAGTTCTGGCCTGTGCTAAAGCACTGGAGGTGGGCCGGCCTGCCTCCAGTGGTTGGACACCCCCGCCCTGCCCAAGCAATTGCTCGGTAATAGACCGGCGCCATGCACAGGAACCGGGCCACGGTTCAGAAAAAAAGGGCCACGGCACTGGCTTCTCTGCAGTGGCACAGTTCTATTCATGTGCAAAGCTCAAAGGAGAGGTCTGGTAAAATTTTTATTAAAGTATTGTATTGCCCCCCAAAAGTTATACAAATCACCAAAATACACTTATTACGGGAAATGCTTATAAAGTGCTTTTTTTTCCCCCTGCACTTACTACTGCATCAAGGCTTGACTTCCTGTACAGCATAGTGATGTCAAGTGTTTATTGGTAATTTGTAAAACTTTTTTTTTTTGGGGGGGGGGGAGGGAGCAATACAAAACTTTAATAAAATTTTTGCCGGACTTCTCCTTTAAAGCAAATGTACTGATGGTACATTCGGATTAAGGGATTCTCAGCGGATTTCGCAGCGTGAGATCTGCTGCGGATCGGTTGCGTGTGAACTGTTATAGACTAATCACTGAAAAAGACTGCCACCGTGTCAGGAATCTGCAGTAGCCTGTGTGAACTGGACCTGGTGTTTTGCTTTTGTGTGCCACACCCGATTGCTTCTCAGCTTCTGGCTATGCAGGAGTTAAGCTGAGAAGCTTCTGGACTTGATTTTACACCTGTGTTGTTGCTGTGATTGACGGGTTTCTCTGCCTGTCTGTACCTGGGAGATCAGAGCGCCGGTCCAATGGGGATCCAGACCGGGCTCTTGGTCAGCATAAAGCAAAGCTGAGTCCCAGCTCCAGCTATTTAAGTTAACTCCTGGTCCCAGCTCCCCCATCTATTCCTGCAAACCCCTCTCCTAATCCCTCTGTTTGACTCGACTTGTTATCTGACCTTCTGCCTGACTATTTGACGATCCCTTTGCCTGTTGATTTTGTACTGCATTGCCTGTGTGGATTTGACCCAGCTTGTTCACCATTCTTTTATGTTTGTTCGTCCTTCTCGTTCTGTGTGCACTTTATCAGCGTAGGGAATGTCTTCATGGTTGCCCACGGCCACCTAGGGCCGATCGCGGCAAGTAGGCAGGTGACAGTGGGTGGGTTCAGACCTAGGGCCCACTGTCTTGTCGTGTCTGTATCGCCCGATCCTGACACACCGCTTCTGTATTATCTGGGAGGGAGGAAAGAGGGACAGTCACGGCAATGCACCACGCCCACTATAGCCACTTCCTCACATAACCACGCCCCCATAGCCACACCCTCATATCCACATCACCTATTACCATTATATAAAAAACAAATATTATCGCTACATCGTGACTTATACCCCCATGCCATTACTACATAACATCCACTATACAAAGACCAGTATCTCCATTACACTGACCCATATGGATGTAGATACAAATGCTGCACAGGCTCTTTACACCATAATGTTTACACCATATACGTGATTACAGTACAGCTACATTCAGTGACTCACAGGGGGCATCTTCTCTGATCGGAATTGCTCACTTTTTCTTTTTTTTCTTCATCTGGTAAAGTGCATCATGAAGACCACTTCTGCAATACTTCGTCCCTGAAGAATCTGCTAGAAAAATATTTTAGGCTTTTTGCTTTTGCACCATCCTCACCATCTATACAAAGTCCCCATCTATATTGCTCTGCACTGTAACAGTGCTCATTCTATGCCACCCTGTAGTGTTTAGGCCTGCTGTGGACCCTTAAATAGTACTTAGGCCCCTCTGTGCCCTAATATAGTAGATAAGCCACCTCTGTGCCCTCTTATAGTAGTAAGACCCTATCTTCTCCATATAGTAGCTATAACTCTCTGTCCCCTGGTAGTAGCAACCCCCTCCCATGTAGCCATTGCCTCCTGTTCTGGTAGTACGTCCTCCCTCCCATTTAGCCATTGTGCCCTGATATGAAGCCACCCCCCCCCCCCATGTAGTCACTGTACCCAACCAGTCCTGTATACAATGTATAAGTATGGGGAAACTATATCCAGTCCTTTATACAATGTGTCAGTATAGAGAACATATATACAGTCCTGTATACAGTGCATCAGTATAGAGAATTTATATCCAGCCCTGTATACAGTGTATCAGTATAGAAAACCTATTTTCAGTCCTGTATACAATGTATCAGTATGGAGAACCTATATCAAGTCCTGTATACAATGTGTTAGTATAGAGAACCTATATCCAGTCATGTGTCCAATGTATCAGTATAGAGAACCTATATCCAGTCCTGTATACAATATATCAGTATAGAGAACCTATATCCAGCCCTGTATACAGTGTATCAGTATAGAGAACCTATATCCAGTCCTGTATACAGTGTGTCAGTATATAGAACCTATATCCAGTCCTGTATACAATGTATCAGTATGGAGAACCTATATCCAGTCCTGTATACAATGTGTCAGTATAGAGAACCTATATCCAGTCCTGTATGCAATGCATCAGTATAGAGAACCTATATCCAGTCCTTTATACAGTGTATCAGTATAGAGAACCTATATCCAGTCCTGTATACAGTGTATCAGTATAGAGAACCTATATCCAGTCCTGTATACAGAGTGTCAGTATAGGGAACCTATATCCAGTCCTGTATACAGTGTGTCAGTATGGAGAACCTATGTACGGTCCTGTATACAATGTGTTAGTATAGATAACCTATATCCAGTCCTGTGTACAATGTATCAGTATAGAGAACCTATATTCAGTCCTGTATACAATGTATCAGTATAGAGAACCTATATCCAGCCCTGTGTACAGTGTATCAGTAAAGAGAACCTATATCCAGTCCTGTATACAGTGTGTCAGTATAGAGAACCTATATCCAGTCCTGTTCTGTACAGTCTGAGCTGTATACAGTGTACCAGTATATATAACATGTAACAGGCAGCAGCAGCAGCTCACAGAGCATTGTCTGTGTCAAGCTCGCAGTCCTCCAGCTATTGAAAAACTATTATTCCCATCATGCCTGGACAGACAAAGCTTTAGATATCCAGGCCTGATAGGAGTTGTAGTTTTGCAACACCTGGAGGGCTGCAGTTGGGGTTGTAGGTTGGGGTTGTGGAGCAGTATGCAGCTGTCAGGACCTGCTGGGGGTTGTAGTTGTGGAGCAGTATGCAGCTGTCAGGACATGCTGGGGGTTGTAGTTGTGGAGCAGTATGGAGCTGTCAGGACATGCTGGGTGTTGTAGTTATGGAGCAGTATGCTGCTGTCAGGATTTGCTGGGGGTTGTAGTTGTGGAGCAGTATGCAGCTGCCATTGTCCCCTGGTATTAAGCCCCCCCTAAGGTAGCCATTGCCGCCTGGTAGTTAGCCTCCCTCAAGTAGCCATTGCCCCCTGGTAGTAAGCCCTCCTGAGGTAGCCATTGCCCCCTGGTAGTAAGCCCCCCCTGAGGTAACCATTGCCCCCTGGTAGTAAGCCCCCCCTCAGGTAACCATTGCCCCCTGGAAGTAAGCCAGCCCCCCCTCAGGTAGCCATTGCCCCCTGGTAGGCACTACTCCTCTCTCCCATGTGGACAATGCCCCCTGTACAGTAAAAAACAAACAAACAAACAAAAAAAGCCATTTACTCACCTCTGCAGCTGGTTTCCTCTGTCCTCCAGCGTCTCCTTTTCCTGCTCTGTGTACATGAGTGACGTCACTCATGTGCTGGAGCTACGGGGGAGAGAGCAGCCTCTTGTGGCTGGAGGCAGAATGACGCCTTCAGCCACAAGAGGTTTAGCAGAGCAGGAAGCCGATGTCTCCTGCTCTGCTAGTGTAACTGAGGTGCGGTGGGCGGTGGGACACATGGGGGATGTCCCGGGACAGCGGGACATGACCCCAAAAACGGGACTGTCCCGCCGGAGCCGGGACAGTTGGGAGGTATGAGTAGCCCCCTCTCCCCTCCCATACAGGCATTATCTCCTGGTAGTAAGCCACTCTCCCCTCACATATAGGCATTGTCCCCTGGTAATAAAGCGCTTTCCCCTCACATAGAGGAATTGGGGGAGATTTAGCAAACATGGTGTGAAGTTAAACTGGCACAGTTACCCCTAGCAACCAATCAGATTCCATCTTTCATTCCTCACAAACTCTTTAGAAAATGATAGGTGGAATCTGATTGGTTGCTAGGGGCAACTGAGCCTGTTTCATTTACACCTTGTTTGATCAATCTCCCCCATTGTCCCCTTGTAGAAAGCCTCTCTCCCCCAACATAGGTATTTTCCCCTTTTAGGAAGCCCCCCACCACCATATAGCCATTGTCCCCTAGTAGGAAGCCCCCCCTATCAGGTAGCTATTTTCTTCTGTTCACATGGGGGCCGGATCTGGGACAGTTGGGAGGTATGCATAGAGGGGTAACAGTTTTGCTGGAACATTCCATATCATTAACTAGATTTGTATTTCCAGGCGAATACATAGTGCTTGAAAAGAGCGCCCCTTTAACAGTGACTTCACTTTAAGAGAAACGTTAACCCTTGATACCGTTCCTCTAAGAGCGACTTGGGCACCTTCCCTCTAAGAGCGACTTTGGCACCATCCCTCTAAGAGCGACTTGGGCACCGTCCCTTCAAGAGCGACTTGGGTAAAGTCCCTTCAAGAGCTACTTGGGTACCGTCCCTTTAAGAGCGACTTAAGTACCCTCCCTTTTAAGAGAGACTTGGGTACGCTCCCTTTAAGAGAGACTTGGGTACCTCTGCTACTTCACTGACTCAGCTCTGCTTCTTTACTGACTCAT
Source organism: Dendropsophus ebraccatus (assembly GCF_027789765.1). Lineage (NCBI taxonomy): Eukaryota > Metazoa > Chordata > Amphibia > Anura > Hylidae > Dendropsophus > Dendropsophus ebraccatus. The sequence goes on from NC_091460.1 coordinate 75,196,195, forward strand.
CTTTGCTACTTTACTGACTCAGCTCTGCTATGTAGTGCGGGTATTGGCTCTGCTACATGGCTGCCTCAGCTCTGCTACATAGTGCAGGTATTGTCTCTGCTACATGGCTGCCTCAGCTCTGCTTTGTAGTGAGGTATCGTCTCTGCTCCATGGCTGGCTCAGCTCTGCTGATTTACTGACTGAACTCTGCTACTTATAATGGTAAAGATCATTGCTCGGTTACCATGACAATCTTACTCGTGTCAGTGAGACAAAATCGTTAAGGACCTTCCATCTTCTACATCTTCTATTGGCCAATAGTGGACATGTGACTGCGTGGATGTTGTGAGGCATTGTCTGACAAGACCTTAGAATTTCTATTGGCTGCTTTATTTCAGCTATTTACATATGTGCTGTGATTGGCTGTTAGCGTTTACAGTGTGGCCATTATTTCCAATGGGCCATTATTTCCAATGGGAAATTAGGGGTCTTTAACCCCTTAGCGACCCATGGCGTACCTGGTACGTCATGGTGCCACGGGGGGTGTTCAGAGCGGGGTCCCGTCGGCGCAGCAACGGGACTTAAGCACTTCAATGCAGCTGTCAAACCTGACAGCTGCATTGAAGTGCTTTACACTTCACATCCCTGGTGTCTAGTGGGTCGGATCTCCCCCCCGCGATGCGATCAATTTGCAATCAATTTGACAGCGCAAATGTTTTTTTCCGGTTTCGCAGCTTATTTTATGGAAAAATAATGCCGGTCATTGCAAAGTACAATTGGTTTCGCAAAAAATAAGCGCTCATATAAGTCTCTAGGTGAAAAAATGCAAGCGCTATGGACTTTTAAACATAAAATGGAAAAAGCAAAAGAGCAAAAATGAAAATTGGCTTTGACCTTAAGGGGTTAAATGTAAATTTCTTAAAAACAACAAATCCAATCGAATAGCACACCTGTCACCGCTGAGGGCTTCAAAATGCAGTTTTAACGGAGTCTGTGCGCAAAGCGTTTCGGGCTGTATTAATCGCAGAAGAATGGCTGGAAGAAGAAGACGGATTATAATATAGTGCTTTTTCAAGCACTATAATTACATTCATGAGTAACACTAAAAGGCTTTAAGCAGTTCAGTAATCGGGGCCAGCTACAACGCTCCTGTACTTGCAAATCAGGATGCCTTACACAATGGAATATTACATTTTCTCAGAACTTTGTGTTATTGTTCTTAGAGAGGAGCACTGTATAAAACCACAAAGGGTCAAGAGGCCCTTTACCAATTAACTGGTTAAAAGGGTTATCCAGCGCTACAAAAACATGGCCACTTTTCCCCCTACTGTTGTCTCCAGTTCAGGTGCGGTTTGCAATTAAGCTCCATTTACTTCAATGGAACTGAGTTTCAAAACCCCACCCAAACTGGAGACAACAGTAGGGGGAAAGTGGCCATGTTTTTGTAGCGCTGGATAACCCCTTTAAGGTTTGGTAGACAGGTTTTTTATAAAAGGCTAAAAAAAAAAAAAAATCGATTCATCTATAATAACTTATCCATTATTTATGAAGGTTTGTTAGCTCTTAGAGGCTAAAACATGTCAGCTAATCTACCCATCAGCATTTATTTAAGTTATCTTCATTTCTTGTAGTCTTCCTCGAACATCATTTGCACAGCATTGAGGAGCAGTGTACAGGAACATCAGCTCCATTATATGAATAAAGAAATGGGCTGTAATTCCATCTTCTCTTGGAAAATGGGAGGAGATTAATGTACGGCCCAATTGCCATACGTTTGAGATAAGTTACCCATACTTATTGCACATCATGTCAGAAGGGAACCAGGGAATTAAAGGTCAGGATGCTGTGGACCATAGGTGGAATGCTACTTTTATGGATAAAGTGTAATGGAACAGGTAGTAGGAATGGCACAATTCCTTTGTACATTTGATCTTTGGGGTTCACCCCACCCATGACCAGAACTTGTATAACTGTTTCTGTATTTCCTATAGAATATAATAAAGAGTAGTTTGGAGTAAGGAAAGCTCTATGCACCGGTATTTATATGGACACATGGGGGGAGCAAATAGTAAATGAAGCAATAGTAATTAGTGTTACTGGTAGACTAGGACTCAACACCAGTTCTATGTCTTCCATACATTTAGACCCTAAAGATACAACTCTCCATTGACTTACTATAGGTTTTATTATATAAGAATACTATAGAGAATATATTATGGGGATAATACGACTCATATTCAGATTCACTTCACTAATAAAATATCATCTCCACAGGTCACTGATTTCATTAGTTCCCTATAGCTCAGAGACAGAAACTGGGAGAAAGTATAAAATCAACTCTCCCAATGTTCTTAGTGAATTGTTGTGTATAGTCCATTCCAGTGGATGGGTGTCATCACCACAAAGAGCACTAAATGGAACAGAAATGCTTTATGTGTGTCTAGTGATAGATGGACTAATAGATGGTCTAAAACAAGTCTCCTGCTACCTTTGGGCACAACATAGGAGAAGTTAGAAGAAAATGACCACCTGGTCCACCCTTATATTACTATCTCCAGTAGAGGAGACCCGTGATGGTTTATTCTAGCCTCACCGCATCAAGATGTAGGGCAAGAATAAGGCCTAATGTCCGCCATAAAAGGCATGTCAGTAGTCACTAAAACATTGTCATATAGACATGTTAAAAGGTTTGATCGGCCAGAGTTTTAGTGCTGAGACCCCCAACAATGGCTGGATCATCACTCATCTGTCATATTGCAAGTGCTGGGCCCGACACTTGTTGCAGGAGATGGGTTCCAGAGTATACCCGGGGTATAAAATGGCCTAGGCCAGAGTACGCCCCAGGGTATAAAGTGACCTAGGCCAGAGTTCAACCTGGGGTATAAAATGGCCTAGGCCAGATTATACCCCGGGTATAAAATGGCCTAGGCCAGAGTATACCCCAGGGTATAAAATAGCCTAGGCCAAACTATACCCGGTGTGTAAAATAGCCTAGACCAAACTATACCCCGGTGTGTAACATAGCCTATGCCAGAGTATACTCATCTAGGCCAGAATATATCCATCTAATGTCAAACCAGGTCACAGTATACCCCGGAGGATAATATCTGCACCAGGAGGTGTAAAACAGCCTTGCCATACTATATCTCTCTGGGCCATAATGTTATTACTTCACTGGTTTTCTCACCCCTGGCCGGGGGCACAGTGTACCCCAGGGCATGTATTTTTGTACCCAAGGGTGTAAAATAGCTTAGGCCATACTATAAACCTGGTTATAGTCTAGCCCAGGCCACAGTATACCCCGGGGATAAACTTTATATTTGGCTCCAAGTCATAATGTTATCACTTCACTGGTTTTCTCACACACACCAGATCTGCAGTGGATTTCAGCTGCGGATTTGCAGTGAAACCTGCTGCGGATCCAATGTCAGTGCATCCCTATGAGAATACATACTTGCAGCGGGATTACGTTAACCCCCTTGCGGCCAAAGCATACATTACCTCCTCCCTGCTTCGGCTTGCTTCGGGGGGGTTCTCGCCGAAACCAGCAGATGCCAGGAACACCCGAAGCTGGAGCAGGTAGGAGGTAATGTAATGTTTGCTCCAGCCGGCGGGGGGTTAACTTACATACTCACAGCAGGATGTCAATGTATGTATTCTCATACGGATGCACTGACACTGGATCCGCAGCAGATTTTGCTACGAATCCGCAGCGTGAAATCCACTGCTGTGTGTGAAGGCACCCTATCTCTAGTTTGTTGAAAAGTGTGCAGGCTTTTTTTTTTTTTCATCATACTCGGACACACAGCTGCTTCCTCTTGTTGGGAAATACAATACAGTGCTTACATTGAACTGACAGTAGATGGCGCTGTTCCATCAGTGCATCTCCTGCACTATTTTCTTGAGCAGGAGGAAGTTTTTATGGGCTGCGAAAAAATTTACGATTGTTGCGCAAAAATCATCATTAGACGCAAGTGCCTTGATACATCTTACACAATTTCTTGCACAATTTATGCCTAAGGTCGGGTTTCACTGCATTTTTTTCATCTTTTTTTGCAAAAACACAAAAACAGATTGAAAAACGGATAAAAACGCATCTTTTTTTAGCTTACACAAAAAAGCGGTAAAAAAAAAGCATTTTTATCCATTTTTTTATGTTTTTTATTATGGACATTAATGGAAAAACTGATCAAAACGGAGGCACACAAATGCTTCATTTTTTTCCAACCATTTAGCAAAAAAACTGATGGGTAAAAAAAAAAAAGAAAAAACTGCAAAAACACAGTGTAAATCCAGCCTAAAACAGCTTGGCTACAAAGCTACGCTAGGGTAGGATTTCACGCAAAAGAAAAGAAAATTTGCACATTATAAATCTAATGAAAACTAGTTTTTAGACAAACTCCCCCCCCCTCCCACCGCAAACATTGAAAACAAGAAGCAGACATTGGAACCTGATGTAAAATACCGCAAAACCCTTCATAAGTCTTGCACAGATATTTATGAAGTTCACAATATCTCCTTATTAGCCCCGACCCCAGAAAAAAAAAATATTGTGCTAACACAATGATATATGTCCCCTATTGGGCGGGGGATTTATCAAACATGGTGTAAAGTGAAACTGGCTCAGTTGCCCCCTAGCAACCAGATTTCACCTTTCATTCCTCACAGACTCTTTGGAAAATGAAAGATGGAATCTGATTGGTTGCTAGGGGCAACTGAGCCTCTTTTACTTTACAGCAATACTTTATAATAAGATGTGTGCAACGTACGAGAAATACCTTTGTATTGCAGCTCTTCAGTACTCGCTCCCAGAAGTCGCAAGAACGTATACTCACACAGATGCAGGCTTTACTTGTACTTATATCTTTTTAATCGGTATCTCGTACAGGACAAAATCAAATGCTCACTGGCTGGCGTGCTCTCCTCTCAGTCCAAACCATCCAACCTCGCGGCGGACGTTTCGGAGGATAGGCGAAACGTCCGCCGCGAGGTTGGATGGTTTGGACTGAGAGGAGAGCACGCCAGCCAGTGAGCATTTGATTTTGTCCTGTACGAGATACCGATTAAAAAGATATAAGTACAAGTAAAGCCTGCATCTGTGTGAGTATACGTTCTTGCGACTTCTGGGAGCGAGTACTGAAGAGCTGCAATACAAAGGTATTTCTCGTACGTTGCACACATCTTATTATAAAGTATTGCTGAAATATTGCGGATTAAGTGGGATCCGTCGCAATGTGGATGGACTTATATGCTGCCTAGAGAGTGCGGTGTTGGTTATTTATTGCTAGAGCCTCTTTCACTTTACACCATGTTTGACAAATCTCCCCCTATCTGATTAGACTTTTAAGATTTACATCAGTAGCTTCTCACTTAAGGCCCTGTTCACACTGAGCAAACACAGAGGAATTCCACGGCGGAGCCCTCACCGCAGAATCCGTGCTTAGTGTCCCGCTATGAGTGAATGAAAGAGCGCGCGCTCCTCCGCTGCCGCTGCTCTCCGCTCGGGGTAGTGACATGGAGGAAGCCGACGAGCGCGCCCTGTCATTCACTCACAGCGGGACACTGAGCACGGCGGGATTCCGTGTCCGAATTTTGCCGTGTTTGCTCAGTGTGAATGGGGCCTAACTCAGCAGACAAAGCCGAATCCCTAATAAAATGACTCAATGCTACTGAATTCATGGGGGTATAAAATGGAGTGAGGGGGTATGAATTGGCCTAGGCCAAAATATACCCCGGGGTATAATCTAGCCTAGGCCAAAATATACCCGGGGTATAATCTAGCCTAGGCCAAAATATACCCCGGGGTTTAATCTAGCCTAGGCCATTTTAACCACGGGTATAGTCTGGGCTGGGAATATACTCTGGCCTGTTACACTGGGATGGCGGCACATCACCTCGCACCGGATCCATGATTGTTAGGAAGTATGTTTAAATAATGCATTACATCTTAGACAAGCTCACTAATATAACAATTGTCACCTAAGCACAATGGGCGATAACTGTAACCCTGTTAGGGTCACGGCGGCGTCCCTTGCCTCCGTAGGCAGGGACCCGGCGCTGCTGTTGCTTCGGCCCCGGGGGGCGCCTCACCTCACCACGCTCCTGTCTGTCGCTGTGCCGGCCGGCGCGCGCGTCCCCGCCTTCTAGGGCGCGCGCGCGCGCGCCGGCTGTCTCAGATTTAAAGGGGCAGTGCGCTCCTAATTGGTCTGTTTGTCAATCACTCCCCTATAAGTTCCAGCCCTGCCCCTTTCCAGGTGTTGGAGCCTCTACATGCTTCCCATAGCGTTTGGCCCAGCTCCCTGTTGTTCCTGATTCCTATCCGCTACCTGGTCCCTAGTCCTTGTTCCTGATTCCTATCCGCTACCTGGTCCCTAGTCCTTGTTCCTGGTTCCTGCTCCCCTGTCACACCATTGCTCCTGTGTTCAGCCTGACTCCTGCTGTTACGTCTACAGGCCTCTGCCAGCACCATCTCCTGCCTACTGCTCCTGCCACGCCTCGCCCGCCGTCACTAGCAACCAAGCCAGGGGTAGCGACCTGGGGGTCGCCTGCCGCAGCAAGTCCATCCCACCTTGCGGCGGGCTCTGGTGAATACCAGCGGCCCCTTAGACTCCGCTCCCTGGTGAGGTTAGTGCCATCGCTGGTGACGGTCCAGTGGATCCACTACTCCAGGCGTTACATACCCATTGGAATATTTTAATTTGACCTTGACAAATGATTGTGGTATACAACCTGGACTGATGCTGCTGTCTATAACTATATAACACGGCTTTCCCATCCTGACAACCAACCAAAACAGATAAGAAAAAACAAAAAGCTCCATGATCTGGGAAAGCCATTCCACCAGTCAGATTAAGAAACACAAAGCCTCAGCATTGCTATAAAACATGACTTTCAAGAATGTTCTCCTTCTCCAGTTCTTTCTATAACTGTCCTGCTAGACAAAATTCCATGAATGAAGTGTGCTGCTGCCTAGAAACCCCGAGCTTCCTGTATTTCACTCAGGCTGCAATGCTCCTGGGGCACTTACTCACAGGATGCCAGGGTCTAGATTTATAAAGTTCATTCTTCTGTATATGAAGGTCTTGAATTCTTTGTAGTTTGATGAAGAACGATGTAAAAGTTGTTATATTTAGAAAAAGGAAAACAAACACAGCCCAAAAAGTTCAACTGGAGAATGTCAAATGACAGTGTTGTTTTTTTCTAATTTGATAGTCAATGGGGCATCCTATAATATAGTCCATGGCTTAACATTTCCCCTGGGAAACCCAATAACAGCTGACCTTACTTATCTCTCCTTCTAAGAAGGCAATTACAGGGAACACTGTACAGTTCATGTCCCTGACATTTATGGCATCTTTAATTAACTTCTAACTAGTGTATAACTGCTCTGTTAGATAACCCCAATCAGGCGGCTATAGCCCTGCCACATGGAAATCACTCAGCTACAAACAAGCAGGCAAGTCTCATTTTAAGGCCACTAGAAAAGTTCAGGATTGTTCTATACAGCATTTAGATAGATTAGAATTAAGCTAATTTCTGAGACCATAAAAAAAAAAAGTTATGCATTAAAGTATATTGGGTTAGTTGTCTAAGACCTAGCCTTCAACATGCTAGTCTTCAGCCAAAATACACAAGACTAAGATGCAAGAAATGTATAAAGATTTGCATACCTTTTAATATATTTGGTGCCTCATCTATGCAGCAAAAAGTGAGGTGATAAAAATCACTTTTATAAGTTACATACCTTCCTGGCATGCCATATTAAACATACCATGCTCCATAGTGCCAAATCTTTTTTAATTGGTAGGAAAAGTTCAAATACACAAAATGTGTGCGCTAATGTGAGCCAGCTTTTGATTGTGTCAGACTGCTATTGCTGGAGTTCTTTCCCCCTGTCAGATCCATCACATGCCGGGTGGTCGTTATTGACTGCCCAGCATGTGAAGGGTTAACTAATGGGAATGGACTCCGTTCCCAGCATTTGTGCCAGGTAGCAGGGTCCTCTCTGTGTAGTAAAGCTGTATATTGCTGCGAAGTGACAGCGGAAGCTTCCTCCTTCTGCCATTTTCTTTGTTGACCACGGCATGTAAAGGATTAAAAGGCTGGTAACAAAATCTTTTCCTTTCCGGGTGGTTGCACCCAGAGCCGGCCTTAGGGTAAATGGCGCCCTGTGCCAAACCTTTTTTTCGGCGCCCCCCTTCCACACACACACACACACAGCTTTAAAGTAATGGCCCTATTCCACGGGTCGTTTAGAGGAGCAATATGGTTCGTATTCGGCCGATATCGGCCGCTACGAACGATATTCGTCCCGTGGAATAGAGTGCAACGATCAGCCGACATCGTTCATGTCGGCTGATCGTTGCAGTCGCTTGTTTTTCAACATGTTGAAAAACAAGCGACTGATATAGCAGCGATCTGCTGCTGTCGCTCCGTTGAATAGGAGCATCGGCAGCAGGCGCTGCTGTATCCTATGGGCTGCCCGGACGATCAGCGATCACCCGGGCAGCCCCCCCAGCAGCTCCCCGCCGCCCCTCCCGCACTCACCCGCTCGCTGCCGCCGCGTTGAGTAGCGGCGGCAGCGAGCGGGGAACGAGGAGCAAACGAGCGCTAATAGCGCTCGTTTGCTCCTCCAAACGACTCGTAGAATAGGGCCATAACATAAAGCTTCCTGCCCTCCAGACAACACCCATCACCCGACCCCCCCGCCATGCACACAATTACCTTACCCCTCAGCCATACACACAACTACTCTGCCCCCAAGCCATAAATGCAACTACCCCTCCGCCATTCACACATCTACCCCCTCCAGCCATATACACAACAACCAACCCTTCCAGCCATACACACAATTATCACCCCCAGCCCCCCACACAACTACCACACTTAGCCCCCAAACAACTACCACCCCCAGCTCCCCAAACTACCACCCCAGCCCCCCACACAGCTACCAACAAATACACATAGACACACACAGCACATGTAGACACACACAGCACACATAGACACATACATACACACAGCACATGCAGACACACACATAAGCCTCCACGCCAAGGGTCTATTCATACAAGGGCAGGTACACTAAGGATTTTCTGCAGCAGGTTTGAGTGCAGAAAATCAGCAGTCTATCAGCAAAGGGGAAAGGAAACTTAAAGGGAAACAATCAGCCCAATTGGGCTGATATGGTTCCCAGGAGCGCTGTATAAAGCTCCTGCAGCAGCCGCGGCACTTACCGGCCACGGCTGCTGCAAAAGCTTTATACCAGAGAAAAACACGTTTTATTCCCTTGGTGCGTGACAGGCAGAGGCAGGGGGGTAGTCACCTGGGTGGCTCACCGTCTGTGTCTAGTCACCACTCTCTGCCTGTCAGCACGCTCGGAGGGATGATTGACAGGCAGAGAGGTACGTTACTGGCCTCTCCGGCCTCCGCCCAGATGACTAACTTCCCGTTTCTGCCAGTTGTGCGCCTGGGGAATAGAACTCATTTTTCTCCAGTATAAAGCTTCTGCAGCAACTGCGGCCGGTATGTCCTGCGGCTGCTGCAGGAGCTTCATACAGCGCTCCTGGGAACCATATCAGCTCAATTGGGCTGATTGGTTCCCTTTAAATGTCTTCTTCTATGTACACACAGACACATGACAGAGCTATGTACACACACACACACATGACAGAGCTATGTACACACACACACACATGACAGAGCTATGTACACACACAGACACACACGACAGAGCTATGTACACACACACACATGACAGAGCTATGTACACACACAGACACACACGACAGAGCTATGTACACACACGACAGAGCTATGTAGACACACGACAGAGCTATGTACACACACACACACACACGCCAGAGCTATGTATACACACACACACACACACACACACAACAGAGCTATGTACACACACGCCAGAGCTATGTACACAGACACACACACACACACACACACATGACAGAGCTATGTATACACACACACACACGACAGAGCTATGTATACACACACACACGACAGAGCTATGTATACACACACACACGACAGAGCTATGTATACACACACACAACAGAGCTATGTATACACACACATGACAGAGCTATGTACACACACACACACATGACAGAGCTATGTACACACACAGACACACACGACAGAGCTATGTACACACACACACACACACACGACAGAGCTATGTACACACACACACACACGACAGAGCTATGTACACACACGACAGAGCTATGTACACACACGCCAGAGCTATGTGTACACACACACACACAACAGAGCTATGTATACACACATGACAGAGCTATGTATACACACACACACACACGACAGAGCTATGTATACACACACACATACACGACAGAGCTATGTATACACACACACACGACAGAGCTATGTATACACACACATGACAGAGCTATGTATACACACACACATGACAGAGCTATGTACACACACACGACAAGCTATGTACACACACACACACACACATGACAGAGCTATGTACACACACACATGACAGAGCTATGTACACACACACATGACAGAGCTATGTATACACACACACACATGACAGAGCTATGTACACACACACACACATGACAGAGCTATGTACACACACACACATGACAGAGCTATGTACACACACACACACACATGACAGAGCTATGTACACACACGACAGAACTATGTACACACACACACACACACACACACACACATGACACAGCTATGTACACACACAGACACACACGACAGAGCTATGTACACACACACATGACAGAGCTATGTACACACACAGACACACACGACAGAGCTATGTACACACACACACACACGACAGAGCTATGTACACACACAGACACACACGACAGAGCTATGTACACACACACACAGACACATGACAGAGCTATGTACACACAGCCACACACATGACAGAGCTATGTACACACACACACACTCACACACACAGAGCTATGTACACACAGACACACACACACACACACACACACAGAGCTATGTACACACACAGACACACACAGACAGGCACATCACACAGACATTCACAGACACTTACTTTTTATGCTGGCCTCGGCTCCAGGCCTGCACTTATCTCCATCTTCCTCTCATGACTTTGCAGCCTGCAGGCCTTCCCCCTTAACTTCTGCACCGACTGCAGAGCTGTATAAAGGAGGGGGCAGACATCACTGCAGGGGGAAGGGTCCCATGACAGAGAAGAGGGGGCCACAGCTTTTTACTGTATCTTCTGTGGTATGTCCAGCCTGGGAGCTGCTGAGAGGGAGGGGGGGCATCCACGGAGAGTGCAGGAGGGGGAGGGGGGATGGAGCCGGTCTCTTCCCTATGTCTGGCAGCTGCTGGAGCCTCCTCAATCCAGCAGGGGCCCTCAGCAAGCCCACCAGGCATGAAAGAGGGCAGGCGGCCAGCTGGAAGGGCGCTCCAGCAGACAGGCAGCATATCTAACTTCCATAGATGTGCAGTGCAGCTCTCTGTCTGCCAGAGCGCCCCCTAGCTGGCCGGGAGTGAGGCGCCCTGTGCAAGTGCACAGGTCGCACACCCCAAAGGCCGGCCCTGGTTGCACCATGTGTGAGATAGCTAAGCTTCTGCTGATTTATCACAGAGAGTTTAGTGCAGTCTAATGTTAGACACTTGACAAAGAGACCGGACCGGTCTCAAAACACGTTGTGTCGCTCGCATAATTCTTTTGATAAATTTTATGATATTTTATATCACTATTACCCCTTGGACCTGCACGTGTTTAACCTGTCTTGGAGTGGAGGAGGATACTGTTTGTCTTTATTCCCTGTAGGGATTAGTCGGGAGTGGCTGCGGTTCATTCACATGCTATCAGTAAGAGTTGTGCCTTACATCAGCACAACCTACTCAGGTGAGAGTTCTATGTGCTTTCTTTCACCACTTCAGCCCTGTCTGAATTACGCTATGGAGCACTGTCTTATAGTTTGTTTTTGTGTTGTTTTTTAGCACATCAGTTTATTCTTTACCTGCTTATATACATAGTTTTATTGGAAGTTATTGACAACAGGACATGGATTATATTCATCATGTTCTATATTTTTATTACTGAGAAATCACCAAGCAATTTGTTCTTTTTATTGATATTTTCCACTTATAGGTCTCAGTTTTAACAATACCTCCATCAAACACTGCAACTAAAGACACATAAAGTGTAGATAAATTATGTTCAAATTCTGTGCACAATTCCTATTAATTAGAAATAGTCATGAGCAAACCTGCCTGGAGAAGTTGGGTTGCTGTGTCCATGTTTTCTAGAACTCCCTAGGGCTTCATCCACTGAGAGTCAAATGCCAAACATTTTGATTTGGACAAACGCGAATGTTTGAAAAGTTTGCTCATCACTAATTAGAAAGGCCAATGTTCATACTATGCAGTTTTTGAGTGTGATAATGTTGTGGCGTCGTTTGTCAATGCTTACTACACATTTTCATTTATCCCATATGCCTGTTTGCAGCTGATAGCTGTGCTTTTTCTCAGGGGCGTTGCTAGGGTCCTAAAATATCCGGGGCACGGGCCCTCTGAGTGCCGTCATGAGCGACCCTAAGTGTGGCTCAGGCAGCTCCTTCACAGCTCCCCCTGTACACACAGCCTCTGGGAGGTCAGCCCTAGCTCCTATCCTCTAGGACAGTGTTTACCAACCTTTCCTACCTCGGGGAACTCCTACCAGATAATGTTCTACAAAATGTAAGAAACTCATTCAGTGACTCACAGGTGACGTCTTCTTTGAGCTGAGATGTTCTTTCTTCCGCTCCATCTGGCCCAGGCCACCATGATGATTTCCTCCAGCTACAATTCATCGCTTCAGAACCTGCCAGACAAACATATTAGGCTCCACACTTTTCCTTCAACTTCCTTCCCTTTCCCCCTCCTATTGGGTCCCATACAGTAATAATTCCACTGCTTGGTGCCAGTAAAGTAAGCAGGTTTCCCCCTCTATGTAGGATCCCCTGCTGTGCCCCTGTTGCCCCAGTAATAATGCTCCTGTTGTGCCTCCATATAGTAATAATGCCTCCTGCTGTGCCTCCATATAGTAATAATGCCTCCTGCTGTGCCTCCATATAGTAATAATGTCCCCTGCTGTACCCCCACATAGTAATTATGTCCCCTGCTGTGCCCTCCATATAGTAATAATGTCCCCTGCTGTGCCCCCATATAGTAAAAATGTCCAGTGCTGTTCCACACTGAATAGTAATAATGCCTCCTGCTCTATCCACCAGTTATAAAGTTCACTCCTCTGCCTGCAATTAACCTGACCCCTCTACACACACTCCCCCCACCTGACCTCCCCCACACACTCCCTTATCCCCACACACACTTCCCCACCTGACACCCCACCTAACCCACACACACTCCCCACCACACTCACTCCCCCCCACACTCACTCCCCCCCACACACACTCCCCCACCTGCCCCCCCTCCTCACATACTACTCCACACCTACACTCCCCCACCTGTCCCCCCCCCCACACTCCCCCACCAGCCCCCCCCCCACACACACACTCCCCCACCTGACCCTCATCCCCACATACTACTCCACACATACACTCCCCCACACACTACTCCACACATACACTCCCCCAAATTTGATGGATCCAAACCAGCATGGCTTTACTGAAGGCCGATCATTTCAGACTAATCTCATTGATTTCTTTGATTATGCTACAAAAGTGCTGGATGAAGGTGGTGCCGTGGATATCGCCTATCTGGACTTCAGCAAAGCTTTTGATACAGTTCCCCATAAAGAGCTGATAGAGAAGTTAGAGAAAATTGGACTTAATCCCTGGATAGTTCAGTGGATTTGTGATTAGCTGAAGGATAGATATCAGAGGGTTGTTGTTAATGGTGTATATTCCGAGCAGAGACTGGTTACAAGTGGTGTGCCACAAGGGTCTGTTCTGGGTCCTATTCTTTTTAATATGTTTGTAAGTGACATAGGAGAAGGGTTGGTAGGTAAAGTTTGTCTGTTTGCTGACAACACAAAAGTGTGCAATAGGGTTCCTGGAGGTGTCAGTAATATGGAAAATGATTTTGCTTTGCTAGATAAGTGGTCCAAACAGCGTAAATTGAAGTTCAACGTTTCCAAATGTAAAATAATGCACTTGGGGAGGAGGAATCCTCTATCCGAGTATCACATCGGCAGTACTGTGTTGGAAAAGACTTCAGAAGAGAAGGATTTAGGGGTAGTGATTTCTGACAGCCTTAAAATGAGTCACCAGTGCAACCAGGCGGTAGGAAAAGCAAATCGTATGCTGGGGTGTATAGCTAGAGCTATAACCTACATCCCACGTGTTCCGTTATGCCACCATAACTTCCTCAGGAGTTATGAGGAAGTTATGGTGGCATAACGGAACGCGTGGGTTGTAGGTGCTGTGTGTCAGGTAGCCCTGCCATTGCAGTCATTTGTTTACATGATGGATTAGGTTACATTTGTATTTTTTGGATTATGAGCATTTGTTGTATATGTTTAAACTTTTTCCTTTATTCGTCCATGTTTTTCATCTATGTATAGTGCACTATTGGCAGGACATTCATTGTGAGGGTTTAACCCCACCTGGCACATTATCTGTTTATTGTCTAGGGCACTTGTGTAGTTACATCTTGGCCTATGAGGCCTTTTTAAGTGGTTTTAAGAATACTGTTCTTGTTGGTTGTCAATAAAGTACTGTTATTTTTCTGAATTATTGGATGTGCATTACTTTTTGTTAGTCTAGTCGCTTTTTTACTTTTTGTTTATTCATGCTTAGGACTCTGTGACACAATAAGGGTTAATCAACCATGTTTTGCTGTGAATGCCCTATGTACCACACAATTCCTTTGCTTAGACGTCTTTTTATCAGACCTTATATAGTAATATTTTCCACTGACATGCCTGTAATATTGCGAGGCCGCAGAGCCTTTGCATATGCGCAGACCTACAAATGCGCATGTAGTTTCATTTCAGTTTGGTTTTGTTCCATCTGTATACACTTTTCCTGTAGTAAGGTTGGCTTCTCACCCCTGTCATTGATGTCTACTGTCTGGTCAGCAGCATTCATCGCGTCTACATTTGAAGTTTGATTGTGATTAAGTGTTATGTATGAATGCAGAAATAGGAAAAAGTAAAAAAAGTCAAATAAATAAAAAAGAATATTATTTCAGAAAGTGTAGGGCTGACATCTGTAACTTCTACCTTTTCTATCTCCAGTCTTATCTGCGTCACTTAGTTCCTAGCCAGTGATTTTTATGATGTCTAATTAAAAGGAAGGCAACTATTATTTCTTGGGTCATAACCTGACAGTGACCTTTTAATACGTGATTATTCTCATGTTAGATTGGAACTCAAGCTTATGAACCATCAGCAATTGTGGGAGTGAAATTGTGTTTGGGGCTCGGATTAATTAAATAATATCCCAAAAGTGGTTAATAGAAAACACGCTGAGCTGTTTCTTAAGCTCCACAGCCAGGATTTGTTGCACAACCAATGTGTTTATCTGGTTATGACTTAATGCAATGGAATCCTTTTCTGCAAAATTGTCTGCACGTACAAAAAATGTAATGGATGGAGCAAATATTTTTCTCTTCCTAATCAGATAACCTAGGGCTTGAAATTAACTGTTTTATTAAGATTTAACCTAAAACAGCAAAACAATGGCTGTTTAGATGAAGCTTTAGGGATGGGTGTTGAAAAAAAAAGCTTCCTTGTTTTATTTCCACTTAGTTTCCTGCCTGCTTCATCATTGATGATTATGTTGGGAGGGAGCCTGCAGCACAAAGATTACTTTATCAAACATGGAACTGGATTGTTTCCTGTCCGGTTCAGATGGGCTCTGCACATTACATAATTTGTTACATTTGCAGATTTAACATGATTACTACTGGAAGCTGTCATTAAATTTTAATGCAAAACTGATGTTTACTAACCTTGGTTATCCAGCTGCTACACAGGATTGGGGGGGGGGGGAGGTAATCGTAACCCTGAACTCTGATTAAGATAATGATCATTACCATATAAGTGGCAATGTATGCCAGCCCTTAGAATAAATATTTTACATATGATAATTTTGTCATATGATCTCACATTATAACATTGGATGAAACTATTATGACATATGCTCAAAACAGAATAACATTGAAACACAATTAATCATTCTAGAATTTCCTTCATTTTTCCAAATTCTGGATGAGCTGAATTCCAGAGCCCAGGCTGAACAAAATGATGAGCACAATATGTGTTCTTGTATAAGGCCACCTATAAAGCTTGTACTGGCTGCATACTGACTGCTTCATGCAGATCCTGATATTGTCTAGAAGTAGGACAGAAGTTTAAGGGTATATTTATGTAATGTTTCTTTTCAGTCTTATTTTTGGATGGCCATATTTTGGTTCAGACGTAAATTTAAAGCATTATCATTATTTAAGGCTATGTTCCCACACAGTACAGTGGTGCCTTGGATTACAAGTATAATTCGTTCTGGGACTGTGCTTGTAATCAAAATCACTCTTAAAGCAAAGAAAATTTTCCCATAAGATATCACTGAAATGCAGACAATTGGTTCTACACCGAAAAAAAATGATTTTTTTTTTTTTTAATTCTGAACAACATTATCAGGGCTGGAATAAACAGACAACAGAGGAATGTGAGGCCTGAGCTGACCCCAACCTCTGTCCCTGCTTATTGCCCCACCCACAATGGACCATGGGGCGACAACCACGATGACTGTGATATACACTGACTAGGGTGCAGTGGATGGGAGACAAGTGACAGACAAACAAACACAGAAGAATGTTCAATAAGGCCGAGTCAAACCAGAAAGGTGCGTCAGGACAAAATCACAAAGCTAAGAGTAGTAAAAAACTAGCCGAAGTCAAAAACCAACCGGTAGCGAAGTACAAAGGGATCAAGCAGAGGCAATGGTCAAAAACACGAAACAAGGTCAGAACTGCAGCAAAGAAACCACTAGACTGGCTGGTGCAGAGATACTCAAACACTGGCAACTAGCAGACTGTTTGCAGTCCTAAAATGTAGCCTGGAATCCCCACCCCCACAGGAGAGAGGAGGAGAAACTCCAGAGAACAATTAACCCTTCGGGTGACCAGGTCTGTACAACATAGCAATTGATTACAATGCTTGGGTTCTCTGGCGTGCACCTAATGACCAAGAACGCAAGCCTCCACATTACCTGCAGAGTCAGAGGCAGGACCAACGACACAGACGCCATGAACGCCAGTCCTGACAAACATGTAAAACTGATGCATGCAAAGATGATGCAAGCCCCAGCGTGAAGTGGATCTGCTATGATTTGGAAGGTGAGGGAGACTTCCTGGGTCAGAGTACAGGGCTGTAGACTACCTTGTGCAGGCCATACCCCTCCCACTCCCACCCAGTACAGGGAGCTCTTAAACCAAAGCAATGCTCTTAAACCAAGTTAGAATTTTGAAAAACTGTGAGCTCTTCTTGCAAAACGCTCTCAATCCAAGTTAAACCAAGGTACCACTGTATTTTTGCTCAGTATTTTGGTCAGTATTTTGCAACCAAAACCAGGAGTGGATTAAAAACCCAAAAAGGCTCTGTCCACACACTGAAATTTAGCGGATTGTTGTCATTAAAGGGTGAATAACGGCTGTTATTTCAAAACAATGGCCGTTGTTTCAAAATAACAGCAATTATTTGGCATTAAATGACGGCCATCCACTCAATTTCAACAGTGTGTGAACAGAGCCTTTCTGTGTTTTCAATCCATTTCTGGTTTTGGTTGCAAAATACTGAGCAAAAAATACTGTGTGGGAACATAGCCTCAGTCTGTAATTATCAAATACAGCCGTATTTTCAACTCAAAATGATGGTCACCCAAAAATGTGGCCAGAAAAAAAAATATGCTGTGAACATCACCTTAACTGATACAATGGCAAATGGGTGCACAAGCTATAGAGCTTATAGAGGGGCACACAGAGCTCTATGGTAATGTTTTACATGGCAATAGGCACACTGGGTGCTGCCATATGGTGCTTCTGTATAAAAATACTGGATGTATGACATGCAATAGAAGATATAAACATTTTTCTCCACAGATTTAATATCAATCTATGACAAGTCAAAAATTATATTAAAGGGGTTGTCCAACAAAAATACTTCTTACAAATATGACCAGGCTACCTCCCCCTCTGCCTTTTTGCAGACAATCCTTTTGAGGCCTTACAACAACCTAACTTATTTTAAAGTGAAGCCTTTGGGCCCTCTTTAAAGTGTTTGGGTGTGAATGTAACCTCTGCACCTCCTATAGCTACAGCTGCGAGTGTTGTACTTAACACCCTAATAAAGTCTTATGTATAATCCCTACTGTATGCAATATTCAGAGCTTAACTGAATCAGAAGATCGAGCTTTAGAACACATACTATTTTGCAAGGTAAAATGCTGAAAGAATTCAGAATATTAACAAACCATTTAAAGTTGTTTACAGGTTATAAAAATCGCTCTAAATTTCTAAGAGTTTGATTCATGAAAAGGAGATTTCTTTAATATGACAACAAATGATCCATAAAATTCTGCCATTAACAAAAGCTGGATGCAAAGTGCATTTTGATCCGGATCACCTGAAAGTTTCAGAGCCTAAAGGCGTAAATGTTGCAATGCTACAGAGCATAATGTAATTGTACTGTATGAAGTGAGAGAAAACACTTTAAGCCCTGATAGCTTTTGAAGATTTTAACAACCCACTGCTGATTGTCGGGGAATCTCTCCTGCCTATAGCTAGCATTCCATATAGAGCATTTATCATAGGACTGAAGATCAGGCCCTGGTCACAATATAAACTGTGTCATCTGCCTTCCTGGAACAGTCTTTGTCTGGCAAAGTTCTGCTATTCAGAACACACACTATAACTAATAGTATAACCACACACTATAACTAATATTGTCCAGCTCTGGGAGACTTAAGGCGTCTATGTGTCTTTAACCTTTATATATATTCACTTTATTTGTATACCCTATGCGAAAATATTAGGATGAACTGTATTCACATATCCTGCATTATGCACTGTCTATTCTTTTGATATGATTAAAGAACTAATTATGTAATTTATATAATAAGGCCACATTACCAGAACTAATTACTCACTACTATTATTCACTGTGCATATATATATATATATATATATATATATATATATATATATAACAAAGGGGCTAAAAATGGCTAAAAATGCCCTTTTGCTGTGTGGGGCCTAAATAGGGAACTATTGTTGTGTGGGTTAGAATTGCTGTGTTGGGCACTATGGATGGAAGTTTGTATACTGGCAGGGTAAACGTGGTGAGGGTTCTGGATCAGTTAAGAGCCTAAGATGTTTTTGTAACATATTCTTATATATTGTAAAAGATGAGGGAAAAAATAAGGAAGGAAGTGCTAGAAGGAGACAGAGACACACAGACTTTGCAGCTGGTTATAATCTGTTTTCTGTTACTCCATTGCTGGCTACTCATTACTGCTGTATAATGCCCTCCAGGCTATTGCAATTTCTGAATAGTTGAGGAATTAAGCAAGGGTATGTGCACAGTAAATGGGTGACATAATCACAACTCTGAATTCTAAAAAACTAACAGTTAGAGATGGAGCCTTCAGAGAGGAAACTGTTGATAAATGCAGTATACAAGTCACACAATGACCATTCCTCATACACACACAACAGCTTACCAGGAAAAGTCACCTGAAACAACAGTTCCACTTTAAGATCAAACTTCCTTATATTTTTCTCAAAACTTACCGTATGTCTTTAATGGCTTTAATGTGATAGTCCAACATTTATTTCACTGTGCAGGAATCTCATCTGGCACTGTGGTGCCTTTTAGTACAGCATTATATTTTGGCAAGGACTAGTCAGCAAAAATAGTTTAATAGTACATAGTGTATTGGTTAACCTGCACTATATGTGACTTTGCTTGTAAATATAAGTAATAGATATTGGAAATGATACAGCAATGTTTTAGCACTTGGACAGATACTATGATGAAATCATACAGATAGCAAGCAATAATTGCAAATCCTTCTCGTTTATTTTATTTTACCTAATAAGACTGTTCAGTTTAGCAGACAAAGAATCTCTTTAGTTGGTAACTAAAATATTTAAAGTGGACCTGTCGTTAAAAAATATATATAGATATCAAAAGAATATATAGATATCAAAAGAACCAGTGGGAGACAACCATGCTGCCGAAAGTTCCCTTTCCTCACAGTGTCTCTGTCTAAGCTGGACAGCTCCCTAGACTTATGTCATGGGGCCATCCTGGTCACATGACACAGAGTCGGGAGAGAATGTGATAAGTGTGGTCTTCTCCCAACTCGTTTTCCTGATTGTTTACAGCCTGAACACTCAGACCTGAACCGAACAAAACTTTTGACGTCTCTGAGACATGATTTAAGTAGTCCAATAGTTAGTGCAATCTTCAAATCTTTATTGTCAAGCCAGGAACAAAATACAATACTTTGTCCCACCTTGGGTCTTTGTCAAGCACTTGCAATACCATTGGGATTGTGGACCTCCAGCGCGCATGCCCCTCTTTCTGCGATTTAATCTAATGGTGCTTTTGGACTGCTCTATATTTTGTGGTATGTCTCTAGTTTTTTCTAATGATTTTCTAATATCTAATACTTGATACTTACATTTTATTTTACTCTAAATTGGTCATCTATGAAAATAAGAATAATCTCATGTTGCCACCAAGAGCACCAATGGCCCTAGCAGAAGAATACTGCACAATAGAATTTCAGGTCCCCACTTTACCTTATGCGGTATGTTATATGATGAAAACTTTAAAAGTGCAGACAGCAGACACTGACACTGTTTTTCCTTGATACACAATTCACTTGGATAGTGTCATTTCAGAGTTATATACTGTATGTAGCAGGAAACCAGGCTCTGAGTCATTGGGACAGTCCCTAGGCTCACATGAACACCAAGGCAGCCTCAAACATCTGATCAGCAGGGGTGCTGGGAGTCAGGTCTCTGACAATCTAATAGTGATGGCCTATCCTGTTGACGCTCTTCAAACAGATGTTTTGCAGGGGTACTGAGAGTTTAACCCTCACTTATCTAATATTGATCTTTCTTTATCTATCTAATATTGGGTCTATCCTTATGATAGGCCATGAATTTTGAATGTCATCATAACCCCTTCAATTGCCTTATTATGACATTATTAAACATTTATGATAGGGAAATTACATTGGAGGTCCCCTTGTGCACTGTAGTTGAATGGTGACAGTTTCTATAGAGTGCTGTAGAATACGATGGGGCTATATAAGCAACAGGAAATAAATATGGCGGAGGAATCGGTTCTAACATGTTTGTTTGCATGTCCATACATTATTTGGATACATATACTGTATATATTGTGTAATACATTTGAGCTCTCCCATTTCTTCTTGCTGTGAATTTAACACTAAAAACACTATACACACCATTAAATAGGAAGAAAACAAAAACCACTGCCGACGTGATTTGAAAATGAATCTTCTCCTTTAAAAACTCCTTGATATCCTGCAGATGTGGTTATATGACCCACATTTATCTTATTATCACAAAATCTCAGAAGTTGAATAGATCATTAAAATGTGGCCCAAACAACCCCATTTGTGTGACTCATAGAACAGGACATGCTGTTTGCTCTTCTGCAAATCGCCATCCTCACTGAAATTGATACCGCTTTTCTCAAAAGTTTATCATTTGGCACAGAGATAACGTGACTAATGCAATCCATTATAATGCATCTGATCTTGGGTTACATACTGAAGAGGATCCAGAAAATCTACTGTGACTACAAGCTTTTAGGCAACTTTTTTCCCTTCAAGTTGTACCACTTTTGCTGTATATAATATATCCTTCCCAATATGCTTCAAAGTTTCTACTAGAGATATGGCTTGAAAAAAATGGCTTACATAACCAGAAACTGATGAGTTTGTAGAATAGAGGCAAGCAATGGTCATAAAACTACTGCCATATGACATAAAATAACGATTGTGTATCAATAGATTGTAAATGATTGTAAATTAACATTATAAATATTACTAGAAAGAATACTTATAGCAATAACACATTTAGACCAATTTATTATAGACATTAACAGATAATGAATACATTTCTTATTGACTCAACAGGCAACATTTACAAAAAAAAATTGGTTGAAAGCCATATAGTCAAGGATAGACTGGTTACCACAGATACACTGCTTAAGTTATAGCGGGCATAGATCTTCGAAAACTGTCAGATAAGGCCGATTCTATTAGAAGATTGCTGATCAGACTGCACAAGTGTAAGTATTGGACCTCTGGCAGTCGACGAAAACAATCGGGAGCCCCGCAGTGTGACCTCTTGTCACTGACACTTAAACATATTGGCAGCGTTTCAGGGTTAATCGCGGGCAGCAGCGTGATGGCTGTCATTAACAGTGAGGAACCAGCTGATGATAGCCGGTCCTCACCCTCTAGCCGGTCCTCTACATTTATGCCATATGTCGGGAAAAGGTTAAGAAAAGTTGTATAACTTTACAAACATATTAAATCTACAATTTTAATTGGTAATTTTAAAAAAGGACATTCCTTTTCTTTTTTCATGTGAGCTATAGAGAGAATTATTTTTTAATCGTCTAAGGTTATGAAAAGAACAATGTAAAATGTAATGGATCATTTAATACATTTAATACATTTTAATCAAGAAAATGGCAAAAAGTATATAAAATTAATCTAGGGTAATGGTTTGGTAAGTGCAGAGACAGGTATTGTTGCAGGTTTTTTTGGGCAGGTTTCAAGTTGATAGTTGGTTCCCCACTTTGTCATTCTAATGTCTTCTGATTCTATATCTTTTTTTTTGTGTGTGTCTGCATTCTTGGCACTAGGGATGGAAAACCTTGACCTTGGATAGTTGTGCTTGCTGGGTTAAATGATACACTATACCCCTTCCAGGACTAGGTCTCCAAAAATTGCTATTTGTTTCTTAATACCCGCCTATTGCAGAATGGTACAACTTAAAATATTACTTGTCCCACCACAATAAGCCTTAAAAGGGTATACATATTTAATCATCCCCTTCCTAGAGGCTAACAATTCCGTCTATGCTTGTTATCTTTTCAGTGTCCTTTTTTCAGTTCTGAGCTTTCTGCTTCTGCTGAAGACACAGAAAACTATGTGTGAGCTGTTCACTCCGTCTCTGCTCTAATCTCCCTCCTCCCTCTACCTTATGACATGGCTCATGTAAACAGTGTCCCTGGCCGTCTTTCTTTGCACTCTGTGACGCCAGGAGGGTTAGTCACAGTGAGGTCACCACTTTAGCTGGAGGAACAGCCAGTCAGGAAGGATGTTTACATGGGCTGTCTCAGAAGGAAGGGGGAGAAGGGAGCTCAAAGGGGGGATAGTGAGAACAGGCTGAACACAGTTTTCTGTGTCTTCCACAGAAAGCAGCAGCTCAGGATTGGGGAAGGAGACTGAAAAGATAATAACAACTATGTAACAAATTGTTAGTCTTAAGACAGGAGTTGATTCAACATGTATTGTATCTAAATGGATAACCCCTTTAATGATGCCATGGTGACAGAAAAATGTAAGTGGCTCTCTGAATGTGTAAAAACCAGTAATGTAATGTATACTTTAACACTAAAAAACAGAGATAGAGATATAAAATGGTACAGTTATCTTAAGGGAACATTTTTGAGGACACTATGTCGAGGAATTCCTGCTCAAGCAGCTTCTCATACATCCCTGTAGTTGAACTTAGCTGAACTTCATGTTAGTTATATACAGTGCGTGCATCATCTGAGTTTAACCCTGAACAACAGGGTCATGGCTTGAAATTTTCCACTGGATGAACGTTTACCCTTGCAGTGTATCTTTAATAGCAATTGCTCAAAGAGATAAGAATTATAATTCTTAATCTACCAAATGAGATTTCCTTTAATTGTGAGGAAAATACTCCTTCTCAATGCAAGTGGAACAAACCTCCGTGAATGTCTGTGCACTGCCAAACCAAACTGTAGTCACATTTGTAAACAACTCTAAGTGCATTGTTTCCTGAAATAATTTCAACAATGTTTTTTAGACTGGCCTCTTATTATATACAGAAGGATGAAAGATACAGCTGAGATGTTCTGAACACATTGGGGGACAATTAGGCTCAACCCCTTCACTTTGTCAAATTCGAAAAGGTGGACCAGGCTTAAATCACAGTTAATCTTGCACGGGAGGATGCCACTCCTCCTCCCCGCCTTGCAGTACCCCCCCCCCCATACCCCACAGAGAAGATAAGGGTCCTATTACACGGAGCGATTTTTAACAATTAACGACTAATGATAAAGGATCGCAAACAAGAGTGTTTATCATTAACCTGAAATTGTTCACCATATTACACAGAACGATGGTCGTTAGATATGATCGTTATTGCGATCGTTTATTCCTTCTGATCTCAGAAAAACAATGGGCAATGTGCTATTACACTGAACGATTTGTGGAAAAATGCAGAACATGGAATTACAGCGAACGATTAGCGAACAATTAAGGCTAATTTTAGGTTCAGATCTAAATTAACGATCAACGATACGAACGATTTTTCAATCGTTGCCTGCAATTACACAGAACAATTATCGTTTAAATTCGAACGATAGAACGATTTTTCGCACGATAATCGTCCCGTGTAATAGGGCTCTTAGTGTCTGTACCTTCTCCCTAGCATACACTATCGATGCACTTTTCATAAATCTCCCCCATTGTCTACATGAAACGAGTTACAATAATCATATTGGCTTAATACAATAATTTATAATGTCAACAATACCAGCAACCATTATCACTTTAACACTCAGCTGCTAAAAAGTCAGTGAGGTAGGATCTTACCCTAAGCTTCGTACAATGAGAGCCTCCCTGGTCATTCCTCTCACCACATATAGACAGCTCTAGCATCCAGTCAGAAAACCTTCGGAGATGTCAATCATTGGTAAGTGGTAGGCACCGGATGTTTGACAGGAGATCCTGGTCCGGAAGGTGGAGGTGATTTTGTATGCATTACTGCTTAAATTCACTACATTAGCCCAAACCACCATAAAAACCTGTCCTGACCACTACAGAATTTGCTGGTGGGATATCTTTGGCCCCTTACCTCTGCAATCATCCCTTGCAATCTCATGTACTGCTTAAGCCACTTGATCACTATGAGCTGTTGGGTCTTAATATACCTAGATCAGCTATGTACTAATATCTCAGCCTTAGCTATAGGGGAAAACAGCAATAACAATTTTATTAAATGTCCCTTAAAGGCATATTTAACATTATTATAAATCAATAATTTAATAAATAATAATAAAATAAAATGAAAAAGAACAAAGCCCAAATTACACTTTAGCTTCACCACCAACGACCCAAAACTATTTATCATAGTATATAGTATATAGTGGCACTTTGTGCTGTAAAACAAAAATAGGTGTAAAACAAAGTTAGGTGTAAAACAATTGTGCAAAAATGTTTGAATAACTAAATGAAAAAAACAATAAAACTTTATTGCCTAAAAAAGCTGCGCTATGCCTGGGTATTAACAGGGAAATGGTCTAACCTTGAACTGGTTAATTTAGGAAGAGATCTCTAGAAGAAATACACAGACATTATCTAGTTTGCTTTTTAAACATTACAGTTCCCCACCTCATGCTTAGTGCCCCTGGAACCTTTTGTGTAAAACTTGGGTTTTAGCTTTACTACAAATCAACTACACTAGAATAATTGTACAACAATAGATACATACACTACTCCCCTCCACCCTATTCTCCTTTCTGTAGGATTCAAAATGGCTTCCTTACATATACAAAGGAATGTCCACTTTCATGTTTGTTTTCTAACAATAAAATCCTTTTTATGATATTATGAGATTTTTAAATGTATAGGTCAAAATTTATGAGATGTGTTTATATATAGTTTATAAAATACATAGGTTCTTAAATAAATAATCAAAACATATATTTCCTTATTTGCATTGATTTTCTTATTGAAATACATTTATATGAAATTCATAAAAAAATTACATAATATTTTAAATATTCCTCTCTGCCTTTTAAACATTGTTTGAAAATTGATCACTACATGATTCACTTGTCTCATTTACTTAAACCGCTACAGCTTTCAACCTGTTTATAATAGCCTGCCCAAAGGATACTATTTCAAATATAATGTGGTTAAAATAAAATCAGTATTTGTTTTGAGGAAACATGCATAAGGTCAATGAACAATTGGAACAGTTAACATTTGAGTAAATCTAGAAAGTGCAATAGTTTCAAACTTCTATAACCTTCTGTAGTAAGTCACATCCTGCACTTGACATTTTCTGTCCAGTTTATTCAGGGCCAAAAACACTGATACTCCTAGGAAAATAGCGAAACCTAATTTATGCTTTTAACTGAATTGACTAGTTTTCTTCTTTTCTTTTCCTTTATTATTCCACAGACCGCATTGTGGGTAGGTATAGTATTTCAAGAGTCGGTCAATTTTCTTCAAAACTTGAGATGCTTTCTGTCCACCTCTTTACCATTAGGGACTTAGAGCAACCACTTGTCTTCAAGTTAGTAAAATATTGCTAAGCTATATTTGTACTTGTATAAAACTAGCAAGCTAGGGAATAAAACCCAACTATTTCAGAATTTGAACAGTTATTTTATTGCCTTGACACTGATAGAAGAATCCAGTGTTGCACTGGAATGAAGTAAAGTTTAATGGAACGTTAACTCTTTAGAATAACTTCTAATTTATCCATTGAAATCCTCAATCATTCTAGGTTTAGTAGCCCAGTAGGTGGACTCAATAAATTACCCATGAATATAAAGAGAGAGCTATCAGTCACCCAACTGACCAAGTCCTTAGCCCAAAATATTTAGGGATTTACATAAATTGATCACAATTTACACTGAAACTTTTTAGACAAAACTTGCTGACTGCATATTCACCATGATAAGTTCCCTATCAGCCAATGTATGGAACCAGTCTTCACACTGTTTCTTCTTCAGTATCACAGAAGGACAGCCATGTACTGTATATGACCAAAATGCTTTGTAATGTGTTTAAAAAGAGGAAGCCATCACAAAGTTCTAATTAAAAGTCATTTCCCTGAAAACAAAACAGAACTTTCCCCTAAAGGAAACTTGTGTTTAACATTTCAAAACTCCTAAGTAAGCATTTAAAAAAGAAAATCCCCCAGGTCTTTTATCTGCTCTTAGCATATCGGTGTGTCGGACACGTTTCCATGTGGAGGCTCAAAGGCAAAAGTTCACAATGGCTATTGGGATCATGTGTAATACTTATATCATTCTACAAAACAAATGAATGGGCTGTAGCTTATGTGGGTGAATGCCTCTATGGATTCTATGTTACCCACTAAGATAGTAAAAGGAAACTTTAGCAATAATGGCACTGATTCTAAATTTCATAAGGTGGATCTTGTTTTACAACTAGCAAGCGACATTGGACTTGGTGGGGTTGTCCTACCAATAACAATCCATGGGGGGGGGGGGGGTTCAAGATCCATTTCTTCTAGATGAATGGAGCGCTAGTCAAACACTGTCAAGATTCATGACCTCTCCATTCATTGTCTATGTGAGTATTGAAGGTAAAGAAGAACAGTGCTTGGCTCTTAAAAAATGAATGCGCCCATGTGTCCATGGACAATTGACTCTCCAATCAAATAGGGGCACTTAGCATTCTTGTTCTCAAGATCGTTGGGGTCCCAGTGGTAAGGCCCCTACTAATTAGACATTTATAAGTGTTGTTGGTGAGACAACTTAATAGACCTGAACATTCAAATATCTGTATGAAAATGTAAAATATTCATTGAAAATAAATCATGACAGCAATTTTTTTAAATTATTTATTCCCAAAAAAAAGAAATCTTTTCCATATCCAGCATTAAAAGTCTAATCAACTGTATAATTTCAGTGCTGACCATGAATGGGAAATCGGCCATGCATCTACAGTTAGGCCTAATGCACGTGACCTCACTAAAAACTATTATCTCATTGCTCAATGACTTTCCTTGAGTCCAAACCTTCCCTCTATTAGCAGTGAGGTACACGCAATGACCTCCAATGGTTAGTGCATTTACTATCAGTGGAGATCCTACTTAGACTATTAGCAGAAGACTAACTGACAAGTCGAATAGAAAAAGCCCCATACCATACTGTACCATTATACAGTGTGTGACACAACTACCACATGGAGGGTGGTCCTGAGTTGATGACCCGGCACTATGATGTGCATTTACCTTACTAGAGCATATAGACAAGGGCTGTCCTGATTAGAAAACTTCTTTAAGTATTTTGAACATAAATCTATTTATCAAACTATCTACAAGGTCATGAGAATTATAAAGTATTCTTATTCCTCGTAAGTTTGAGGATCATGACCACAAACTATCTTCAGACTATGGTGATATAAAATGAACGACTGAGATGACTTATTAAAGTATGACAATTATGGTATGAATCGTAGACATCTTGATACCATTAGCAGATAACTATTGTTTGCCCATCTCTAATTTAAGTGAAAGCACAGAGCAAATGATAATGCTTCCAATATGTTTTCACCTTACATGTCCTGCTATGATGGAGCGCACTGACATTTGCCTTACGTCATATTACTGCCATTTCAGAATGTGTAGCTATGTCCCAGGCTCACACTATCTCTAAGTACACAGATATGATTGATACTTCATTTTTAGCTAGATTCTTTCAGAGAACTGTGATTGCACAGAGAACTATAGGAAAACAGATGTGAAATGTTGAATTAGTTGATATTGTCAGCAGATTCATAACCATGAGGTAAACAAAGTTATACATAATGGTTGGACATTTATATAGAAGAAAGTGTATTGTGGCTGTTACCAATTTATTCAGTGTGATCATCACAGACCATCAATGTTACTTGGGATCCTGATCTAAAATGATAATAAAAAGTCAACTAACAGCTGGTCGGAATAGGGTTGTTTAGTGAATACAATGGTATTGTTTCAGGTGTCTGAACCGTACTAAAACAAAAGGCAGGTGTAAAAAATGCTATATAAGTAAGATATGATTTATGAGCATATATATATATATATATATATATATATATATATATATATGTTGCAGTAAAATGATAGAATCCAGGGATTTGATCAAATCACTAGGGATTTGATCAAATCCCGGGAAATGATTAAATGAACACGCCATCGTTCCATCATTTCCCTAGGGATTTGATCAAATGCCTGACCCCTTTCAGGGAAATGGTGGAATGAATGATCAAGGAGTCGCGCGGCTCTATGTCTGGTGATGGAGGCGGCCAGGAAGAGCAAAGCGGCACACCTCCCCGGCAGGCATATGGCAGTGGGGGCGGATGGGAACTCCCGGCAGGCATATGGCGGTGGGGGCGGATGGGAACTCCCGGCAGGCATATGGCGGCGGAGGTGGGTGAGGGAGAAGAGCGGCACACCTCCCCGGCAAGCATATGGCAGTGGGGGCGGATGGGAACACCCGGCAGGCATATGGCCGTTGGCCGTGGAGGCGGATGGGAACTCTCGTCAGGCATATGGCGGCGAAGGTGGACGAGGGAGCAGAGCGGCACACCTCCCCGGCAGGCATATGGCGGTGGGGTGGACTCGGGAGCAGAGCAGCACACCTCCCGGCAGGCACACAGTGTTTTGGGCAGATGGGGAGCAGAGCGGTGTGTGGGAAGGGTAGGACAATCTGAGGTGGAGAGGGGGGGACAGGGGGGTACAGGTTGACACTTGTCTGGGATGGAGGGGGGGGAGACACACAAGAGAGTTGGGGTCCAATGTCTATTTAGGGGTCTCTTCTGTTTGTACATTATTCTATACTTAACCCCTTAATAACTGCCCTATACAAAGATATATATCACATTTATATAAACCTTACCTACTGTTTGCAGGGGTAGGGAACCTTGGCTCTCCAGCTGTTGCAGAACTACAACTCCCATCATGTCTGGACAGCCAAAGTTTTAGCTTTGACTGTCCATGTATGATGGGAGTTGTAGGTTTGCAATAGCTGGAGAGCCATCTATACCGATCTATAAAGCACCTGTATCTGTATATACAGTGACCATGATACAAGAGTTATTTTTTTAAATTATTTCTATATTGAATTTGGTGATGGAATACCTTACTGGAGGTGTTACTGCTGTTGTCTCCGCTGCTGAGAAGAGTTGATGAAACCTCAGGAAATCCTAGGTTCTATAGAACTCGAACATTCACAGACCTGCCGCATTAGATTGCTGATGTCTGCCAGGTGCCTGGGGAAGGAGGAGACTGCCCGGGTACCGACTGGAATTCCTATTACCTAGGCTGAATTTCAGAATTCCAGTACCCAGGCAGTCTCCTCCTTCCCCGCAGACCGGGAAGGCATTGGGAATCTAATGCAGCAGGTTCGTGAGTGTTTGAGTTCAATCGAACCTAGGATTTCCTGAAGTTTGATCAACTCTACTACTGAGAGTACCTGTGCATTAGGAGAGGGCACCATAGGATCACATTACACTGGGTGTCACACTGGACATAGATCAGGAAGCTTCGCCTCATAATTCACAGGTACAGACAGCAGGGAGTGGAGACAACAGTGCCTCCACAGGTACAGACAGCAGGGAGCGAAGACAACGGCACCTCCACAGGTACAGACAGCAGGGAGCGGAGACAACGGCGCCTCCGTTAAGGTATTTAGGAACCAAATTTTAAATGGGAACATTCCAGGTACACAGTAAGGCTATGTTCACACTACGTATATGTCCGGCCGCATATTTTTCACGGCCGGATATATACGTGTAAAACTCCGGTCGGGATTTATGCAAGTTGCGGCCGGCTACGTACGGTCCGCGAACTTACGCCCGTACTGTACGTACGCTTCCCGAGAGGCGTACATAGCAATCTGACAGCGGTATTTTACTAGGATATCTTCGGCTAGCCCCGGAGACCCCACAGAACCTTTTGGAGCGGCAAAACAAAGTGTAAAAAAGAAGAAATCACCACTCCGTACGGGACCGCATGTTACGCTACAGGCGTAAGTTACAGCATTTCCGTCCCGAAACAATGGTCTGGTTCATTTTTTACGGCGCCGCAATACTTCAGGTTGACACTACTGATATACATAATTTAAACACACATAAGCCATTATACTGAAAATACTTTTGTATTTCAATTAACAAAATGGGGAGCCACTAATCTAAGACAGCCTAGCTGTGCACATAGATGACCAATGTTATTGTAATTGTAAAAGTCGGCAAGCCAAACAAAACTAGGGAACACGGAATGCATTTCCTAATTCTTCCTTCAGCTCAAATTTACTACACAGCTTCTCTGCCCAATGACCACTGTGCTGGGTGTATAAATAGATAGACCACCAAGAAACTAGAAAGGCCAAATCAGTCTCCCACTATTTTTAATGATGGGAATTTTAAAACAGTTGTAAATGATGCAGTCAGTTATTTACTAGCCTATATGTTAGGTCATGAAATCTGCTGTGTAACATTCTTTTTCACTCGCTTTCCAATGCTATTTTCTACAACTATATTTTAATGTGGCTGGATGACTTTATATTTTGTTTAAAACAAAGCCAGTTACAATTCGAGTGATTGGGGAACACATCTATGTAAAGCTTCCTGGGGAAAAACAACCAAGAAATGTCATCTATCATCTCCTGCAGTCTCTTGATTCTCCTGTACGCGTGATATACCGTACAATTTACCTGTGCCAGAACTTACACTTGACATTCGGTCACAAATCCCCTCCTGTATCAACAATCCAAAATTAGATAGTTGACGAATGAAGCATAAGATTGAAAATATGATTAATGAACTGTAAAATATGCAGAATATTTAATTTTCAGTAAATTACTTTCTTGTCTATTACCTCCTGCCCTCATTTAAAGGTTTCTTTTAACCCTTTAAGGACAGAGCCCAAAATGGCCTTGAGGACCGAGACAATTTTAAAGGGGTAGTGCGGCGGTAAAGAATTATTCACAGAATAACACACATTACAAAGTTATACAACTTTGTAATGTATGTTATGTCTGTGAATGGCCCCCTTCCCCGTGTCCCACCACCCCCACCCGTGTACCCGGAAGTGTGGTGCGCTATACATACCTGTCACGTGCCGACTTGTCTCCGATCTTCAGTCAGTGAAGCCGTCTTCGGACGGCCGGGCCGAATCCCTCCGACCGTCCTGAGTGCCGTCCGCCCTCTGCCGCGTCATTGGCTGATCAGCTGAGCAGCCGATGACGCGATCATTGCATAGAGCCTGCCTGTGCAGACTCTATGCATGGATCGCCGATCTGACTGCCAGAGGAAGGTAAGGGACCTTCGGCAGTCAGATAGAACAATCAGAACCCCCGCAGTCCCAATCAGTCAGTGACAGGAGCACAACTCCTTTCATTGATGTAAGTGCTGCAGCACTGCAGCGGTTAATGGCGGGCCGCGGCCCGTCATTAACAGTAAGGACCTAGCTGCATATAGCAGCCGTTCCCATCGTGCTTTTAAGTGACCTCAGCTCACTGTTCTTACATCTGCTGGACAAAGCAAAGGGGCTGTATGTGCAGTTATCCAGAAAATGTGTTACTGAATCAAGATAGATTAAGCCAGAATGGGTCGTGGTTAGTGGCATGATTTAGGAGGAACTGAAGCAGTTCTTAGGCTATGTTCACACAACGTTTTTTCAACTCCATTTAAAATTACATCATTTACCTGTCTGTCCTCCCCAGTGCAATGACTGGTGTATGCACATTATTCTAGTTTGGGTTACTAATTGCCCTTTGGGTGTGGCTTAATTGAAAAGTCCATTGAATTTAATAGAAGAAAAATGGTGGAAAAAGAAAAACTGTGTGCGACCAACTAATAAAAAACGTCCGCTGTTGGCAAAAGACATCCGAAAATAATGATCATGTTCAATATTTTGACGTTCGCGGTAAAAATGTCCGATATTGAATGCATTGTGCGAATTGGACGTCCATCTTCCCATTAACTTCAATGAAATGCCATTGCAGTCAGTTAAATCGCAGCAAATGAAATGTCAAATTCGGACGCCTTTTCTCTATTTTTGACGCTGTGTGAACATAGCCTAATAAGCATATGCAATTTTGACTATATACATGTAACTTTTACTAAATAGGTAACAATTACACTAAAAGTGCATCATATTTGCAGCTGTTTCAAAGAATAACTGCAAAAATGTGATGGTTCCACAATGGTACTGCAAAAAAAAAAAAGAAAGAAAGAAAAGCACAAATTGGGAACACAGGTTTAGGCTCTGCACAGACCTCATCTCTTGCCTTCTGTCAGAGGTAGATCCTCTTGATCTGACTACCCCATCTAGATGTAGTCTTGCTCCCATTTGAGGGTTTGCTGCAATTGCATGCTACTGCACGTTGTAGCAAACTAAGAGGATAACAGAGAGATGTCTGCTGCTGTGGTTTTCCCTGCTTTCAGAGGATTGCCTAAACTTTAGGTCATGCGTAGAATATGAAGACATGGTTGCTGGGTTGCTGAGAGACTGTATTCTGGGCTCTTCGAGTCTTACTACAATTTGGCAAAAAGTGTCAAGGAAACTTTTACTATTTTGGTCAGTATAATGCACAAACTGAGGTCTAAATATACTTTGGCATTACTGGTACCATCACATTTGCTCTGGCCCAGAACACAACTGTAACTTCTGTTTGATATTTTCCTTTATCACCACATTATCCAAAAATTGTTTTCCGTCTGTTGTGTGTTAAAATTATTTTTAGCTCTTTTCCCATTTTGAATCACAGTTCTAGTCAATGTTTTCTCAGCAACTGCAGACAACGGTAAATACAATCTGTGCAAGCCATCTGTACAAGGCACCAGTGCTTAAATATATTAGGAGAGGTACTGTTGATGTTTTATCTGTAGTTTCCAGGGAAGAGAGCTGGGGAGATTTGTGTAGAACAAGGAAAGTATTTCGACTAACCTTGGAAATTACAATTCCAATTCTCTGAGGTCAAAAGACCTGCCATGAGCAGCTTGTGAATCATTCTCTCGCTCTGGTTATGTTGAAGTTGGCACAACTATTGTTTTATGGTCCGCGTATCATTGTATTAACCTTCAACATGGGGGTTAAGGCAAAAGTGTTGGATGAAATGTACTCACACTACAGAATGCAAACAACTGCTCCTAGGCTTTTGACAAATAACACTAAATGAGGTTAATTTTTCCTTAGTATAAAAAAAAAATGATTACCTGACAGTAAGACAGTAAGTGGATTGGAAAGCTCCACACAAGCTGCTTTCATTATATCATCTTATGAATGAACCACTTTGTGGCAGATTTATCAATATGCGCCCCTGATATACGCCATGGAAAAGGCACAGATTTTAGCCCTTTTGGTGGCGTATGCCAGGTGTAGGCTCCGCTCACCAGTTGAGCGGGCAGGGGGTGTGGTATGTATCTATTAGTAAATCAAGATGGGCAACTGGGGGAGGGGCTTTAAGACGGGCGTAGTCTTGATAAATCTTCCTTTTTTGTGTCTTGACACCTTCTGATGAAATATTATTATACAAAAATGCAAATGTAGCTAATGTGGGAACCATTTAGTTATAGTTCTATATATAGCTCTATATATTGAGAGCAGGTGTAGACTTCTGCTATGGTTTACAACTGTTTGCAGAAGTAAACCATAATAAATTAGGTGCAGTAGTAGGCTACTCCTTCTTCCCACTTTGCTGTACCCCCTCGCCTGCTCATTAGGCAAGTGGGCCAGGTTTGCGCAAAAATTATGTTCATAACAGCATCAGTTCTTCTTTTAGGTACACTTGCACACAGTTTTTGAAGGCCCTCACCGGGGACTTGTTCTTCTTTACACTGAAGATATTTCCTAATGACACTGGCTGTATGTCTGAGGTAGTTTTACAATAAAAATCAGAATGTCTCTTGCTGTAGCCCTCTGCCTGGCACTCTGCTCCTCTATTGTGATAAGGCCATTGAAGGCCATGGATCCCTAAAGTAGACAAACTCCTCCACACTGGGTAACAGCGGGTGCAGGTCCAGATAGACAGATAAAGAATAGGGTGCTAAATGCTGAAAACTTTCTCCTGTAGTGTTAGATGTGAACAAATCCTGAGGTGTGTGTGGGATCCATTCACAACACATGCAGCAATTATTCTGACATCCCACTGTCCTTACCAGATTCGATCCTTCTCCCTGGCATACGCCCGGTCGCCGGAGGAGGGGGGGGGGGGGCGGGGAGGTGCCTCATTTATCATTATTTACACCTGCTCATAGGCATAAATCATGATGCAAATCTACAGGTGTAGATTTGTTGCGCCAGGCGCAGGGTTGGGTGCACTGCGGGCGTCTCTTAGTGAATCCAGCTGGCAAAAAGGGGCAAGGCCTAATTTAAGACTGGTGTACAAGAATGCTGGTCTTGATAAATCCCCCTCCAAAGTACCATCTGTTTTGAAAAATGAAAAACAAAAAAAAAAAAAATAAATAATAATAATAATAATAATTCGACACGTCAGAGACCCATAAAACAAAGAACAGCACTTCTAATGAGACTGTTCACACTGCACAGGTTCACATTGCCATGGCTTAAATACTGAAACAAGAACAAAAGAGTGCAAGAGCACGCTGCAAATGCTAAGACATATAGCTATTTAGAATCGCAAAATTGCTAAAAAAAATTGAGATAAATTAGGTTCTTAGCAAACCATTTGATTAAATAGTGTGTACCATCCCATCATGTTAAAAGGGAATTCCATCGATCCCATAAAAAAAAATTAAAATGCACAAAAAGCATATATTTGCCCTCACTGATGCCCCAAAATTGTTTGGTGCCTTTCCACTAGTCTACGCTGCTCCCAGCCCTAAATTCAAACTTTTGCAAATTATCCCAGTCTTACATCATGGCATCTGACTAGAAAAACTACATCTTCCAGCATGCATTGCACCTCAGAGCCAATTGCCAGGTACTCACCCCTGTCTTGTAGAATCTGCCGACCACTGGCTCAATCTCCTTCTGCTTTGCACAGTATCTACCTATCTATCTATTGATTGATTATTCCAATCTATAAAATAATTAAGAGTTAATTACCGGCTATACTTTACCACCTGGAAATTCATCCACATCCGATACAAATGGTATTAAGCTGAGAACACAAAATATTCATACAGATAACATTGAACCAAGTCAAGAATACCTGGTGATTTTCATCCAACATGGCACAATGTATTTTCTTAATCTATAATCGTGAAATGAGGAAGAGATGATTTGTTGCTGGAATTTTGTCCTTCAGCAGTACTTCATGTACCAATGCAATATAAAGATATCAAGCCAGAAGAACAAAGCTCCATAATATATGGGCCTGACACTGGATACAAGAGACTGAATTGCTTTTGATACCATCGTGCTATTCATAATTTTTATCTTTGTGGTCCTATCTAGTGATTACAAGGGTGTGTCAATGAGAGAAAACACATTGACACAACCTGATTCCTTCCATATGTTGTAAAGTCTAGAATGAATGTACACTTGTATTATCCAGCTTGCGCTGCTTAAGTCATTGTATGTAGTTACTTTTGAAGTTGTGTGCTACATGAATGCACTCCAAATATTTATGTGCTACAGCTAAGTAGTTGTGTTATTAGCAAATTAAGGCAAATTAAGCTTGGCCACAGTGTTTTATAATATAAACCTACTAGATTGTGTGTGTATCATCTGACTACAGAAGCAGTATGAGAGATTCAGCTCAGATAACTATGTACATGCTTTAAGGATGTCTAGGGATTGGATGTTTGTTGACTGAACTGAAAATTAAAGGCCACTTTTGAAAAGCCACTTTGTATTCTTGCTCTGTATTTACTATAAAACACGAACTGGAGAAAATGGAACGGCTGCACATCCCATCTATGGCTGATACTAATGCAGCTAGGCCTATATTAAAAATCAATGGTATTGTATGGTATTACACTTACCATTGCTGCTCTCACAGAATGGGGAAGACATAGGGTCCAGACATGTGAGCACAGGCATATCCTGCTAATTTTGGTCATGTGGGTCTTATAAAGGAGTGCTAGCTGTTCAGAGAGGGAGAACTGTAAAACACGAAGTGGAGAAAATGGAACGGCTGCACATCCCATCTATGGCTGATACTAATGCCGCTAGGCCTATATTAAAAATCAACACCAGAGTGTCTGTATATGAATTGATCAAGCCATATTGCCCCATGTACCACCGCGCAGGTCCTCTGGTCCACACGAGTCCCTACGCTAACTCCACACCGTGTCGGTCAGCGACCGCCAACCCCGCAAAGCGTGCACGTGCAGGGAAGGGAGGCCATGGAATGGCCCTGCAACCCCAATGTCACAGGACCAGACCCAAAAAGCCCCACCAAAACCCGGCCAGCACCACCGGCAGGGAAGGCTGCCCCCAAACGACACAAGTATGGATATGGTATTACACTTACCATTGCTGCTCTCACAGAATGGGGAAGACATAGGGTCCAGACATGTGAGCACAGGCATATCCTGCTAATTTTGGTCATGTGGGTCTTATAAAGGAGTGCTAGCTGTTCAGAGAGGGAGAACTGTAAAACACGAACTGGAGAAAATGGAACGGCTGCACATCCCATCTATGGCTGATACTAATGCCGCTAGGCCTATATTAAAAATCAACACCAGAGTGTCTGTATATGAATTGATCAAGCCATATTGCCCGTGTACCACCGCGCAGGTCCTCTGGTCCACACGGGTCCCTACGCTAACTCCACACCGTGTCGGTCAGCGACCGCCAACCCCGCAAAGCGTGCACGTGCAGGGAAGGGAGGCCATGGAGGCCAAGGGAGGCCCCTCCCCTTTCCTATGGAAACCTCCTCCATGGTGGTGTCAGACTCTGACGGACCTATCAAATAAATGCTAACTGTAACTTAACTGAACAAACTAAAAATCACACAGCGTCATATAGAACAAGATAGATACAGCTTCTAGGCTTGAAAACTGTAATTAGCAGGCAAACTAAGGAATCTGTCAGGAAGCCACTTTGGTAGAAGTATAGCTTGATGGCTATGGGTTAGGGATCTACTTGAAAGGGACTCCAATTAGGCTAGTCTTACGAAAAATTCATAGCTTGGCTGACTCTGATTAAGAAGAAACATTGGTACTCACAGAAGCACTCACACTATACCAGGACAGACACATGCAGAAATACGATCACCAACATTGAAGTCGATTAGCACCATCTAGGACCAGAGGCCTACTAAGTGAGTGGCAAATGCCAGGAGGCTTTTTCTTCTCACAGGCGCTTGTGCAACATTTGACTTGGAAAGGAGAAATCTTAAAGAGGAAACACATCTTTATGCCCAGAGAAAAGGATTCAGGGTTTGGAGAGGAAACACATTCCTTTGCCACGGAAAAAAAAATCTTCTCCTGTGGCTTGACCCTTACAGACCATAAGGTTGAGCTCAAAATCAACCAGGAACTGTTTCCCAATTTGGGTGTCTCTATTGAGAAAACATGCAATTAAATAGTTTAATAACTAGTCTGACTAGGAGGAGCTGAGGCTAAGCTTAAATTAGTTTAAGACTGATTTTAGGTCCATCTCTTTTTAGGATAACAAGATTTGAACTAGAGACTAGACTAGAGAAATCATGTGACCAAAACATCTTAGTTCTATACATGAAACTGGGTATGTTAAATACATAGCAGAAATGTTAACCTTTTCACTGACAATTAACTCCACTGTGTGCTGTTAAAGTGAATGTAACACTTACGCTAATGATTTTTTAATGTACTCACCGGCCACTTTATTAGGTACACCTGTCCAACTGCACGTTACCACTTAATTTCTAATCAGCCAATCACATGGCGGCAACTCAGTGCATTTAGGCATGTAGACATGGTCAAGACAATCTCCTACAGTTCAAACCGAGCATCAGTATGGGGAAGAAAGGTGATCTGAGTGCCTTTGAACGTGGCATGGTTGTTGGTGCCAGAAGGGCTGGTCTGAGTATTTCAGAAACTGCTGATCTACTGGGATTTTCACGCACAACCATCTCTAGGGATTACAGAGAATGGTCTGAAAAAGAAAAAACATCCAGTGAGCGGCAGTTCTGTGGGCAGAAATGCCTTGTTGATGCCAGAGGTCAGAGGAGAATTTGTAGACTGGTTCGAGCTGATAGAAAGGCAACAGTGACTAAAATAGCCAACCGTTACAACCAAGGTAGGCAGAAGAGCATCTCTGAGGCAGATGGGCTACAGCAGCAGAAGACCACACCGGGTGCCACTCCTTTCAGCTAAGAACAGGAAACTGAGGCTACAATTTGCACAAGCTCATCGAAATTGGACAGTAGAAGATTGGAAAAACGTTGCCTGGTCTGATGGGTCTCGATTTCTGCTGCGACATTCGGATGATAGGGTCAGAATTTGGCGTCAACAACATGAAAGCATGGATCCATCCTGCCTTGTATCAACGGTTCAGGCTGGTGGTGGTGGTGTCATGGTGTGGGGAATATTTTCTTGGCACTCTTTGGGCCCCTTGGTACCAATTGAGCATCGTTGCAACGCCACAGCCTACCTGAGTATTGTTGCTGACCATGTCCATCCCTTTATGACCACAATGTACCCAACATCTGATGGCTACTTTCAGCAGGATAATGCGCCATATCATAAAGCTAGAATCATCTCAGACTGGTTTCTTAAACATGACAATGAGTTCACTGTACTCCAATGGCCTCCACAGTCACCAGATCTCAATCCAATAAAGCATCTTTGGGATGTGGTGGAACGGGAGATTCGCATCATGGATGTGCAGCCGACAAATCTGCGGCAACTGTGTGATGCCATCACGTCAATATGGACCAAAATCTCTGAGGAATGCTTCCAGCAACTTGTTGAATCTATGCCACGAAGAATTGAGGCAGTGTTGAAGGCAAAAGGGGGTCCAACCCGTTACTAGCATGGTGTACCTAATAAAGTGGCCAGTGAGTGTATATCACTTGGTCGGTGCTGACGTGGAGATCCTGGTCCACACCAGCACGGTCCATTTTTAAAATCGCCACTGGTTTACCATCATCTGCACTGATTTCTTCATGCAAATAGGGCCTCTTTATGCACTGGAAGACAGGTGCAGATGGCAGGAAACAGATGGCACTTTAAAAAATTTACTGCGACATGTCAACCAGGTGACATTAAAAAATTCATTAGCGTAAGCAGTGTGTACCAGTGTGACAAGTAAAGTATCAGTACGTACAAAGAATATATGATACCCAAGCACAGATCAATGTCCTAAACAAAGTATTCCTCAGCCATGTGACAACTTTATACATCGAGTACCAGGATACAACATTATTATGTTAAAAACTATTTTATTGGATTCAGAGAATGGACCATGATCACAACCTTGTTTAAAATATCTTCAGAAATTAGAATCTTAGAAAAACCTTTATTACAGTTCTAAGTGGTCCTTTACAACAAGAAATTAATTATTAAAATAAGACCTAAATTGCATTGTGT
This sequence comes from Dendropsophus ebraccatus, assembly GCF_027789765.1. NCBI lineage: Eukaryota > Metazoa > Chordata > Amphibia > Anura > Hylidae > Dendropsophus > Dendropsophus ebraccatus. The sequence continues at coordinate 75,236,730 of NC_091460.1, forward strand.
TCACTTTCAATACTAAGCACACACAACGTCCTCGCCTTTATTGCCAAATTTATACACATAACAAAAAGGAATTCAGTGGCATCTTCAGCCACAACAATGCAGAATACATCTGTTCATGAGTAAGATCTACATACGTTCTCAATTTTCTCTTCTCGTATCCAAAGTTGGCTTTGCATTCCATCACTATGGTTAACGGACAGTACGACAATCATACAAAAAGCCTTTCATAGGTCACATATCTGGACTACATAACATACACAATGTACATTGTTATTTATATTATTTTACTTCACTGATGGAAAGATTTAAAAAATACCTCAATGTAAATGCGAAAAATATTTGGAAAATAAAATATTTAGCTTGCAATGTAAATATGTTGTGTATCATTGATCTTTGGAAAATACATTTATATAGTTAAAGTATTGCCCTAATAAAAAATGTTCACAGGTCAGCTGAATTCCTTTTCTTTTAGCATATTCTTAAGGTCATTAACCTAACTAGAAACAGGCAACTAAGTTATGCAGCCAATATCACTTAACATTTTTATACAAAAAAAAAAAAAGTGATTTACTATGTTTCAATACCTTTTTCTAATATAAAATACCAGCCAAACAATCACTTGGTAGAGATTGCAGGCTGTAAATTCAGTGACTATAGCTTTGCCTGTCACAAAATCCATTGTAGAAAATGAAAAATAAAATAATGATGAAATACAAATATTTTTTTTGTCCATTGAAGTAAATGTATCTTGTATAAGAAATCTAACATCCAAAGCAACTTTGAACTTTGTGCCCCCTTCCCTTTTATGGGATATTTAATTTAAAGTTAATATAGGATACTTTATCTGGAATGTGGATTTTGCAACAGAGCAGATAAACAATGACAAAGAAGTCATGGAAACTTTTGGGAGCTAATGCATAATGGGATGGATTAGTTAGAATTTCCATCTTTAGATAACAATTTTCAATTACGATGTTATTCTAGCTTCTAAACTTGTGGTATGTGCACTCTTATTAGAAACTCAGACAACACACAAGAAGCTTGGACAATTACCTCCACCTCAAATTCCCTCTTTATTGAATCTACACAAGAAGCTTATATAATGTATGTAATTTATAGGGTAATGCCCCAATGCAAGTATGTTATGGGCAGGTCTATATTACTAAGTATAAAACTGTACAGTCATGATCTATTTTGTAGGCTTCCCTTTGCCACCAATTATTGTATCTATAGATTTGAACATTGCTACTGCTACTGATTTATCAATAAATAAAACATTTTTTTACAATGTAGAACAGAAAGTAAAGACAGCAATAACGGGAGCAAAAAAATAATCTCGCTGACAGCTCCCTGCAGCCACATACAGCTGCGTCCCCATCGCAGTTCCAGCCCGCTGGCAGTACCACTGGTCAGCGAGCTGGAACGCGTTGTGACCCAGAACAAACTGAAGTAGTTCACAAATAATATGTAATATTATAATGATAAATAATAAATAATAATAATGATCACTGGCTTTCTAGCTCATTACAACCAGGTAATTATAAATGTGGACAATGTCGATACTGCAAATATCTCCATACTGTAAAGAACATACAGTTAGGTGGTGTAAATTGGGTGATTAGAGATTTCTTTACATGTCGTACCACATATGTAGTGTATGCTGTCATTTGTAATTGTGGCTGTTATTATCTGGGAAAAACTATTCGCCCCTTATTTAAGCGGTTTTCTGAACATCTTAGGTCCATTCAGACAGGCAAAGGTTGCCCGAGGCTTATCTCGCATGTTCGTAAAGTTCATGGGGGTGATATCAGTGAATTACATTTTATGGGCCTGTTTCGGGTGAAACAACCGCAATATGGAGGCAACAGACACGATTTACTTTTAAAAAAAAGAGACAGAACTAATTCTAAAAACTGAAGCGTTGGGTCTGCTGGGACTGAATGATAGATTGGATCTTCACGGTATTCATCTGTAACCACACAAGGATGTTTTTAAGCTATTTTAACATGTATGTCTTTTCTGTTTAATATGTATTTTGTATAATTGATTGTTACACCTGTGCGATGGTGTTAAAAGGTTGGACATACTGATGACGTGTAGGGCCTTGAGGAAGCGCGCTGCGCATGGGCGTGTAACGGTTGTAGTCCAGTCACTTGTCAGCGTCTGTACCGAGCCGCTACAATAAAGGCTTTTTTACTGCTACAAGGGTGAGTGCCACAATTTTTTCTATGAATATGATTACTCAATTACATATTACATACTTTACTGCATGCAATACAGTACGTTGCCTAGATAATTCTATACATTGCATATAGAACAGACTGCGACCAATTAAAACTGTTGACATGTCTATAATATGTATTTTTTTTTATGTAAGTGCCCAATAGTTTGTTGTAGATTCTGTGTTATTCTTTCACTCCAGTGCATATAGTAATTAGGGCCCCTGTGCACATATGTAGTAGTAAGGCCCCTCTGTGCAGTCCCCATATAGTATAGGCCCCTCTGTGTAGTCTTATATAGTATCAGGCCCCTCTATACAGCTCCAATAGAGAATCAGGCATCTATGTGCACCCCAGTATAGTATGAAACCTCTCTGCTGCCCCCAAATAGTATAGACCCCCCCGTGCACCCCCTAAAAGGCTCCCCTCTCTGCCGTCCTTATCATATATTACTAGGCTCCCTGCTATGCATCCCCCATATGGAATCAGACCCCCTGTGCAGTCCCTGCACAGTATTAGCCTATCCACCTTGTGCAGCCACAAATATGGTATTAACCCCTCTGTGTAACCCCCATTCAATCCCCTCCCCTGCAGCCCCCATATATTATCCATCACCCCTTCTCTGCGGGCTGCACATAGTAGCACAGCTCCCATATAGTATTAGTCACCCACCCTCAAGCCCACATATAATATCAGTTCCCCCGTATAGTATCAATCCTTCCCCTTCAGCCCACATATAGTATCCATTTCCCTCCTTCAGCCACCATTTAGTATTAGTCCCACAACCAACGATAGTAGCACCAGGCAAGGACAGCGTCAGCACCCAGCTTACCAGGGCAAGTGCCGGGGCACACACTGCCTCAAGGGGTCAGCCCAACACTTTATTATTTTTTCCCTGTCACTGCAGGTTGCAGCGCTACCCGCTGCTGGGGATAGAGCCTCAACGGGCCCCTTTATGGAGCAAATCATGGAGATACAGGCAGGTTAAGATCTACAGCAGGAGAAACATGCTGCGTACCTTTCCCCTCCTGTATCTCCTGATCATAGCGGGTGTGAGAACTCAGGGCAATCTAATACTTTTGACATATGCTATGAATGACATCAAGGAGAGGACTCAACAGCATCCAAGGAAACTTCAAGTACAAACGACATTTCGACCACACTCGGGTCTATACTTGGCAAAGACCAGAGCAAGGTCTAAATGTTGTTTTTACTTGGATATGCAATAAAGCTCTTTTTAAGTTTCCTTGGATGCTACTGAGTCCTCTCCTTGATGTCATTTGTCATATGACCTGCACCTCTTTTCCTTCATGATGCAGTAAGATTAGGAATGAAGCGACTCGGAGCAAGTCAAAGATGTATTACTGTGATGCTGACTAGACAGCTTGTAGAGTATAATGATCAGTCTTGGGGAAAAATGTGAGCGATCTGCTCTGGTTATTCCCATATATCAGTATTTCTAGCTGCTAAAAGCACAAGAGATGTGTGAGGATTATGAGGCACTGGTTAGTTAACATTTGGTTAGGTTAGTAAAGCTGAGTTTGTTCAATGAACCTAATTCAAGAGTCTTCAATCTGTTTATTTCTGGGTTTTTGAGGAATTGTAGAAAGCCTGGAGTGGGCCTACCAGAAAGGGTTGTTTACATTGGAAAGACTCACATGAACCTGGTGTGGGAAGTCTTACAATTTGGATGCTATTCAATTGGGGCTTGTGTATTGCTGACAAACCTGCCTTATATGTCTGATACAGTATGCTGAGAGAACAGCCTGTGAGGTATTGTCACCAACCACCTCCCCCTAACACACAGATCCCGACAACACTTGTTCATATAGTGTACTTTATGGACACATTATATACTTTAGGCTTTATTGTACACAGGTTTGCACAACTCATCAATGGAAAGAGCGGCATGCATTTAGCAGACATCTATATATGTTGGTGTGGAGTCTACAGAATAATCCCCACACAGTACTGGTTTACAACATCTAGGCTGAAATTTTTTAAATACTGTAATTTGAACAGCAAACTTATTCAAACCACCTCACATAACAGTATAGCCATTCAGGGTAGGTTGTGAGGAAATGTTACACAAATCTTGGGCATGAGGAAAAATCGCTACCCGATCCCTTTGTTCTGGGAGAGATAAGCTGCAGCCAGACAGCTCCAACCCCCTCCCCCCCCATAGAGAACACAGGATCACTCACCAGTGCCAAACGTTCCTGGTCTCCCCCTATTTCCATATCTCAGTAATCAAAAGATACATAGGAAAGCACATTACATACATCAAATCATACATATGGCACATGCTGAACAAACATCTATGGCCGACTTCTGGCAATCATAATCCTGCAGATACAAGGCCCCATCCTGCAAACTAAGCTCTGCCTCATATTACCGCTAAGCCAAGTCCTTGACAAAAACATAGATGTATATCGGTCAGGTTCCTGGCACCCTATGTGCTGTATAAAGAGATAGGGGGAGATTTATAAAACATGGTGTAAAGTGAGGGAGTGACGTAAAGTAAGGAATGACGCAGAGAATGCATGTTGCTCCGCAGAGTATTTGAATCTCCATACAAGAGCAAGGTGGACGGGAGCCGCATATTGATCACCGCCCGTTAATAGAGGCCACTGGGCCACGTGAGTGCAGTATCCCTAACCTATTTGGGATGTACTGCTATAGCTGCCACATTATTTGCTTTCTTTTGGTTTTCATCCTGTCCTAATGCTGTGACACCAACCCCCCCCCCCCCCCCCCCCCCCCCGATGAGTATCAGTACGAAACACTGGTGTCGGGAGTGTATTTAGGAAGGGATATTGCAGGGTGAGTGGCGTTAGGGGTAGTGGCCATTCTTTTTAGAGCGATCACCCCGCTACACCCTGAGCGAGCAGGGATAGTGTGGTGCACCTAATAGGGAGTTATAGGGATCTGTACTCCCACCACCTATCCATATGAATTGACCTGCTCCTTCTATCTATTGGCCTATTTATAGACGTGTGTATATGATTATGGTGGTTTGCAGTATTTATTTATGATATAGGCATCTATTATACTGAGCTGACCAGCGTCTATATAGCTTTTTACTTTATATGAAGGTGTGTGGACTTCGGGTCCAAGTATTTTACTGGTGGAAGTTTTGTACACCCTAGGTGTTTGGGATTTTTTAACATACAGTTAAATAAAGGTTAAAGCGTAACTATAAAATATTTTGACCTTTCAGTTTTAGTTAGCTTAGGTCATGATAAGAATTTTTGCAATATACATTAATAACCTAAAATGAACATTTTTTTTTAAATACATAAGGCTGATTATCCCCTTATAGCCCTCTCTGGCTCTGACTTATTTCTGCATTCCTGCTGGACACGCCCCCTCCCTGGAGATCCGTCCTGAGTGTACAGACTGTGACAGGAGGATCAGATAACAGCCCTGACACAGAGAGAAACATAAACAAACCCTCCTCCCCCCTCCTAGCAGCACGTTCTCCCCCCTCCCCTCACAGAGGTCACATAGCAGAGCTGAGGGTGTTGTGTGTGAGGAGCAGCGCAGGGGAAGAGCTGGATGGAGGGACAAGTGTATCCAGTGCCACCATCACTCCAATGTAATGCTTGAGGCAGAGTGGGTTAGTCACTGAGGGGAGGACTACAAGTCCCAGCACAGCACAACACAGCTGTAGTCCTTCCATAGTACATATAACACTCACTATCAGATGTCTGCAGCAGGTGCTGCATATTATGGCTGATATTATCCTACAGTGTAATGAGAGCAGATGACTGTATCTAATCCCACTGTGTGTGATACCATCTGCTGGGGCTCTGTATCTAATCTTACATTGTGAGGCTGGGTTCACACACAGTATATTTCAGGCAGTATTTGGTCCTCATGTCAGGTCCTAATGGCAACCAAAACTAGGAGTGGATTGAAAACGCAGAAAGGCTATGTTCACACACTGTTTAAATTGAGTGGATGACCGCCATATAACAGTAAATAACTGCCATTATTTCAATACAACGGCCGTTGTTTTAAAATAACAGCAAATATTTGCCATTAAATGACGGCCATCCACTTAATTACAACATTATGTGGGTATAGCCTTTCTGTGTTTTCAATCCACTCCTGGTTTTGGTTGCCATTAGGACCTGACATGAGGACTAAATACTGCCTGAAATATACTGTGTGTGAACCCAGCCTGAGTAATACTGTATGCTGGGGCTGTATCTAATCCCACTTTGTGTGATACATCTGCTAAGGTGCTGGTCAGTGAATGGAGGGACGCAGCCAGGGAGATGAAGGATAGGCCACGCCCACATTCTCTCAGCCAGAAGAAAAATTCATTTATTCTTCTGAGCCAAACAACAGGTGATATCTCAGCGAGCGTACAAGCCATCAGTTTAGGGCTCTTTTAAGGGTGCCTTCACACCTACCGACTCGCAGCGTTAACAACGCTGCGAGTCGGCTAGGTCCTGGCAAATCACTGTCAGTACATACACTCAGCGGTCTGAACGACCGCTGTGTGTATGTAAATCTGCCGGCCGCTTAACCCCTTCTGATGCCGGCCGCCTCCCGCTCAGCTCTGTATACATTACCTCCTCGCTCCACGGGGTCCCGGCGTCCTGCTCTCGCGCCCGGCCAATCAGTGTGTTGCCCTGCCGCAGCCACTGATTGGCCGGGCGGGAGAGCAGGACGCCAGGACCCCGTGGAGCGAGGAGGTAATGTATACAGAGCTGAGCGGGAGGCGGCCGGCATCAGAAGGGGTTAAGCGGCCGGCAGATTTACATACACGCAGCGGTCGTTCAGACAGCTGCGTGTATGTACTGACAGTGATCTGCCAGGACCTAGCCGACTTGCAGCGTTATTAACGCTGCGAGTCGGTAGGTGTGAAGGCACCCTTAAAGGGTAACACGAGGGCTTTTTATTTGAGGAATTTCATTTTTTGGCTTCTGAAATTATAGTAACGCTTTAAGTTTTAATAGGACTCCATAAATAGTCAGATTCATTTATCTATACTGATCTGTGATTATATGGTGTAAAGTGAAACTGGCTCTGTTGCCCCTAGCAACCAATCAGATTCCACCTTTCTTGCCTCACAGACTCTTTGGAAAATGAAAGGTAGAATCTGATTGGTTGCTAGGGGCAACTGAGCCAGTTTCACTTCAAACCATGTTTGATAAATCTCCCCCTATAGCTTCTAGTAGAAAATAACCTATTGTTTTTACGTCAAATATACATTTTCTAGAATTTTTGGTAATTTTTTTTATTTTTTATTTCATTATGTATATTATAAAATGATCCTGGCTACTAAGCCTAATAATAAGACAACAGTTCATGTTATGTACAAATCACTTTCAATCACTGTTTTCCTTATCATCACAGACAGGATTACAATGAAAGGTGATATTATTATATAGATAAAATCACATTCACAATAGCTGATGCTCCCATGTCCCTACACAATGACCTCTCTCAGGTCACACAGCAGGCCTAGATACCTATCTAATATATATTAATACTACTGTGCCAATTTCATGGGTTTGCTGTAAAGCATATATGGAAATGCTGTTAAAAACAGCCCAGGCCAGATGACCGCCCAATAATAACTGTACAAAAAATGAAATAAAAAAAGTTAATTTTAGGCTCTAATAAAAAAAGGTGATACATTCACTTTAAGTTATTCTTTATTGTCAGTATTTTAGCAAGTTTATACCCCTGGCCCCAGGGCCACTCACAGAAATACTAGGCAGCCCTCCACACGCATAACATCAAGCATTAGATACTGAATATGAAATAATCCTTTTTAAAGAACAAAAGTATTTGACCTTTGTAATATTTGTAATGCTGTAATGATTTATGCTGGATTTAGTACAACATGGAGCAGTATCATTGTGATATTGTTTTATTAAACAATAAATAAGAATACTAAACACATATGATGAACTTGTGTTCTAGAGGATATAAATATTAAGACTGCGCTATAATAAACAGCTCACAAATCTCTTTCTACAATGACTTTATAGGTTACAAAAATGATTACACTTTTACGTAAAGTACAATCATAAGCAAATCTAACATTGCAGCACAAGTACATCATTAAATGTGTGTTCAGAGTTTACAAAAGAGCAGAAATAGGAAAAAAAGAAAACACAAACGATGCTAGGAATTTGCAAACATGTCCAAAATAAGATTGGCTGCAAGTCGTTAGAATTATTTTTCAATATGCTCCATCCTTAGCAATTTCTGGTTGTTAAAACATATCCTTTACTTGCCAAAAACTTACGCTCCAAAAAGAGGGGAAGATTGATAAGGATTGAATAGACATGAGTCATTAGTACACTTGTATAGATGGTCAAACAGATTGTGCATGACGAGTCTGGAATGGTGCTAAGCACAATAGTTCCAAAAGTCAATCACTTCCATGATACAAGGACAAAAGGCATGCCGCTGTATCTTTAAGATGTTCTATGGATACAGATTGCTGGGACCAGATTTACATACTTAGGGCCCTATTCCACCGGACGATTATCGTTCAGATTATCGTTAAATCGTTCGAATCTAAAGAATAATCATTCGGTTGAAATGCAGTTAACGATTAACGACTGAACGAGAAAACGTTGATCGCTTTATAAGACCTGGACCTGCTCGTTTGCAAAACGTTCACAAATTGTTCGCATTGAATAAGACATCTTTCGGTCGTTCGCAATAGATACGAACGCAAAAGCTAATAAATAGCGAAGAAAAACCGATCGCAATTACGATCATAAGTAACGATTATCGTTCCATGGAAATGAGTGAACGTTTTCAGGTCTTTCGCAATAGCGGTCGTTTGAGATCGTTAATCGTTAACGATTATGTAAACGATAATCGTCTGTTGGAATAGGGCCCTTAGCCTTTTTCTTGGAGCAGAACTAGGTTGCTGGGTTGCTATTTTTCAGCTGTAAAGACAATGCAGTAGAAGGTGAAATATTATAAAGTTTGGAGAGAGTCATTCAGTTCTAGTAAAATTACATTGCATAATTTTAAGGGCGATGCATCTTCTATTGCTTCAGTTTTAACATCACAGTTAGCAGAGAGTCGAGGAGCGTGCTCTCATCACCCCAGTGCTTCTAAAAAAAAGTGTAGCGTGCCACACAGAAAAGTGCACTAGGATGCATCTATCGCAAGCCCACTCTGAAAAGAGATGGGTCCCCAACACACCTAAATCTCTTCCCTTTCGGGCCAAAAGGCACCTGCAAAGGTCCAGGACAAATGTCCACTCTCAGACGAGGCCAAAAGCAGAACAGAAAACAACTACAGCTCGTGCCCAGGCGTCAACCCAGGCCCTCACCGTTCGCCGTATTAAATCAAAAAGTTGGTCACTCCTGAAGGAGAACGGGGGGGTGCAGGGAGGCAAGGAGCCCAGATGGCCACACATGCCTCCCCTAGACCTCTGAGGGGTCCCCAAAAGGCGATCACAACCCAAAAGACCCTAGTGACAAACGCACGTGGAAAAGTGAACACACAGTGACAAAAAGAATAAATAAATCAGACGTGCGCTGTGTAAAACAGCCGGAAATCTGACCGGATCTATAAAAATTCCTCATAATTTTCACAGAGGCTGTAAAATTAGAGGTGAGTGCTCGAAGGTGTGCGAATGTGAAGTGCGTGCATAGTGCCGTTCCTCAGTGGGATCCCACCCCCAGTGAGTTCAGGCACCCTGGGGTCACCACTCCCAGGGCACTTCTGCACCTCAACTCTCAACCCCTCAAAACCTTATGGCCAGATCCAGATGAAAGGCCAGCAGGACAACAGCCAACCGTTCTACCCATGACCCATTTGTGTGGTTCTCAGCTTACTTAAGAACAGATACTACACTTGATCTGTATGAATACAGTAATACCAATTGTTCTGCGAGGTTGAAAGGCTCTTACCATGCACGTATGTCAGTCAAACCTATTTTTTCTTTCTTACGGAGAAAAAAGTGTACAGGGTTGGAGCAAGGGGGCAATTACATCTATGTTTAAAATTTAAGAGAAGCCCTCCTGAACCCACCCCACCCCCGGACAGGGCCCGGTATACATATCGACTTCTGCGCTTCCTGCTCCCGGTCTCGGTCCCACCACGGAGATATGGCCGTTGGCATATCTGCATGCTCAATATGAGGAACAGATCACTGATCTCAGGGGGACAAGCCAAAGATAACACTATCGCTGCTGGTCAAAGCGCCCAATACAGTGAAATCCTAGGTGCATTGCTCCCTGGGAAACATGAATATGCAAAAGAAAAGCCTGTGGAGCCTCATTTAAGAGTCTCGAAACACAGAACCCATCAGATATCCCTTTGGGATGAATGCTTAATATGCCAATGAGCTGAGAAGAGTCCGATGGCCATAGGAAATCACTGTATTTCCCTTGGGCTGGGTTCACAGTGCATTTAAGCAATCAGTTTAATGCAAAAAAACGGATAAAAATGGATGAAAAAAATTTAGTCATTTGTGTGCATCCATTTTGATCCACTTTTCCATTGCCCTACATTTAAAAAAACAAACAAAAACCGTGGTCGACCACACAAATGCATTTATGTTTTCATCTGTTTTTTGCATACAACGGGTTTAAAAAATGGATTGCCAAAATGTAGTGTGAATCCAGCCTTCCTTGGACTCGATTTGCTACTATTGGCAGGTCCTTCTGCTCTGTTGCTTATAGTGGTACACACAATCCAGGTCAGCTATTCAGATATTTACCTCTAAAGTCAAAGGGACAAACAGTAGCAACTATCTTGAGAAACCTTGAGACCATCTGAGACTAGAGAGAAGGACAAGCTGGGAATTTATAATTGTCCCAATATGGGTAACTTAGCTAAACTCTTGCAGTGATTGGCTCAAGCCACCTTAGTACACCTTTTCAAGTCAGGCACCCTCATGTGATAAGATGCTTCAGCCGTGCACCCCCAAGGTACCACAATTAGAAACATTGCCTTAATAAGGTAAAGATCACAATGCCGCTATAGGCTCTTTATGAAGTCTCTGTCAGCAATTGATTCCCAGATCAGATCCTCCTATAACAATGTGACAAGTAATGTCAAATGACCCCCTCCCCCTTCGCAATAATAACAGCCCCTGTGGCCAGTAATTATGCTCACCCAGTAGCTAGATGCAATGTTTCCTGTAGCCAGACATGTTCCCTTTACACAGTAGCTGGGTATGCATCTTGCAGCCAGATATGCCAACCCAGGTATGACACATACAACCATGTATGCCCACTGCAGCCAGATAAGTCCCTTGTTTCCAGGTCTGCCCTGCAGCCACATATGCCCCTTGAATCCATATATGTCCCATGGAGCCAGTTACGTCCCTACACAGGTATGCTCCCTTGCAACCACATATGTCCCCTGTTAGATGTCAGATATTCCCCTTGCAGCCAGGTATGTCGCCATGTAGCCAGCTACCTGCTCCTTACAAATAGATACATGTCCACTTGCAGCCATATACTTCCTCCCTTTAGACAGAAACATGTGCCCTTACAGCCATATACCCTCCCTCCTTTACAGCCAGACATCTTCCCCCTGTAGCCAGATACAAATCCATATAGATCCCTATATCTCTCCCACTGTATCCAGATAAATGTCCATTTACAACCATATCCCCCTTGCAGCCAGATACATGTCCTCTTAAAGCCAAATACTTCCCCTCTTTCAGCCAGATACATGTCCCCTTGCAGCCATATACCTCCTCCTTGTAGCCAGACACATGCCCCCTTACAGCCATAAACCTCCCCCTTATAGCCAGATACATGTCCCTTTACAACTATAAACCTTCCCCCTTGTAGCCAGATAGATGCCCCCTTGCAGCCATATGCCCCCCCACACACACACACTTGCAGCCAGATACATGTTCTCTTACAGCCAGATAGATGCCCCCTTGCAGCCACATACCCCCCCTCACACACACACACACACACACACTTTTCAGCCAGATACATGTTCTCTTACAGATACCTCCCCCTAGTAGCCAGGTACATGTGCCTTTACAGCTACAGTATATACCTCCCCCCTTGCAGCCAGATACATGTACCTTATAAGTAGGTATATTTCTCCTTGCCAGAGTTGCTCAAGTAGGTAGGACAAGACTGGTGGAAAGAGCTACTGGAGGGCGGGCTTGGGGCTGTCATTAAGGACCAATCAGTGACTCTCCTGAGGCTATGCGCCTGCTCTCAATCCGTTATCCTTTGACATCTCCCCCCCACCCCCCCACCCCCGCCCCCTGTACTGCATACTGGTGAGCTGCTCCTGCTGGGGAAAGGAAGGTGGGGCGGTGATGATTGGTGTCAGGACATGGTGAGAGTGAGTGATTTAGACCCCCCCCCCAACACACACACACACACACACACACACACACTCCTTATTAGTTTATTCTATGGGATCATTTATGGTTTTTATCCTTCACATTAACACATACTAATGATTATGTCCCAATGCTTATAGAAGCGCTGATATGTGTGTGTATATATATATATATATATATATATATATATATATATATATATATATATGTAACTTCTTTGCACTGTTAGCACATTATACATTCATTCATTCATGAATATGGATGTATGTTAAGTAGCTTGCATGCTATAAATATGGACCATTGCCCATCATGCATTGATTGAAAATGGCTGAAATGTTGTTTCCTTTGGATGAAAATAATCACTTGGGGGAGATTTATCTCAAAGTCTTACAGTAGCAATGTCTCTTGTTGCCCATAGCAACCAATAACAGCTGAGCACTTATCACTGATTGTGAGCTTGATACATAAACAACAGCGGCGGTTATGATGACATCACAAGCACAAGGCTCATGATGTCACACATGGTGGGGAATATACAGTTGTAGCTGAGGTTTCTGTTGTTATTTACAGGCTGGCAGCTTGAAGAAAATGCGGGCTGGTAGGGAGCTCTTTGCTGAGGCCTTGTTCACACATGGAGCTAAGAGGAGTTTAGTACACACCCCATCTGGGCACATGAGTGAACATGGCCTTAAAGGAGTTTTCCAAGGAAAGTTGAGTTATGGTCTATGCATAGGATTAGCCATCATTCCCTGGAAAACCCTTTTAAAATGGCTGTTCTTATGTAGACAGCCGCCTCTCTGTTGTATGTCTGCTGTGTGGTATGTTGTATATTAGATTGTAAGCTCCTGCGGGGAGCAGGGCCTCTACACATGTAGCTTGTGTTACCATGAAATGCTTTGTCGTGTTCATGTTATCACTGGCGACATCTGTATGGTACATTGCAGTGCAAGCTCTTAGGAGTGGGGTATTGTAGTGTCCATTAGATTGTAAGCTCTTCAGGGCAGACATGTAGTCATGTACTAAATATAAGCCTGTAAGCTCTTAAGAGGAGGGCCTGTGTTACTCTGTGAGCTCTTAGGAGCAGAGATTATATTATATATTAGAGTGTAAGCTCTGTGGGCAGGGCATGTACTGTATATTAGAGTGTAAGCTCTGTGGGCAGGACATGTACTGTATATTAGAGTGTAAGCTCTGTGGGCAGGACATGTACTGTATATTAGAGTGTAAACTCTGTGGGCAGGACATGTACTGTATATTAGATTGTTAGCTCTGTGGGCAGGACATGTATTGTGAATATTAGCTTGTAAACTCTTAAAGGGGTATTCCCCCCAAAATTATTTTTGCATTAATATGCTGCCCACCCGTAGCTTTCCATCTTTCCAATATAAAGTTATTACGGATTCTGCACAGTTTTGCTGTTATCCAGCTGCATTCACCTCCATGGATTGCAGAGAATCATCAGACCTCAGTCCACTCCGACACGCTCCCTGCTCCTGGCCCCCACCCTCCGAGACGGCATCACGTGTCCTCAGTCCCAGCACAGTGAAGTGACTGAGAACACTGATGGGGTGGCTGCTGTCACAGAGGGAGACAGTGATCAGCGCAGCTGTGACTGCATCCCTCTCTAACAGCAGCCACCCGGTCACCCCCAGCCCAGAGCTCACCCCCCTGTGTCCAGAGCCTCCTGGGCGCACTGTCCAGCACTCACCCGCAGCACACAGCCCCCCGCCCCACAACCAACCGCCCCCCCCCATCACCCCTGGCATCCCTCACTCACCCGCAGCATAGCCTCCGCACTCACCCACGGCACACACCCCCGTGGCAAGCTCCGCCCCCGCAATCGCCCCCGCAGCGACTAGCTCCGCCCCTCCGCGATCACCCGCGGCAAGCTCCGCCCACCCCCGCATCACCGCCAACTCAGCTCTGCTACACCGGCGTCCCCGCCAACTCAGCTCTGCTACAACGGCGTCCCCACCAACTCAGCTCTGCTACACCGGCGTCTCCGCCAAATTAGCTCTGCTACATCGGCGTCCCCGCCAACTCAGCTCTGCTACACCGGCGTCCCCGCCAACTCAGCTCTGCTACTCCGTCATCATCTCCTTCATTGTTTTAGCTCAGCTACTTCACCATCATCAGGCATAAGCATTGCATGATGGGAAATGTAGTTTCCTATCTTGGATATAGACCATGTTTTAGAAAAAGTTGTAACTCAAGAACGGCAGCAGCTAGAAAGATGGGAGACGTCTCAAAATATTCAGGGGGACTTGGTGAGTAAGGCCAGCTAGGTTTGGGAGCATTACATTTTTTTAGCTCTTGGAGGGAATACCCCTTTAAGGGCAGGTCTCCTGATCTATATAGATTGTAAGCTGTTAGGAGCAGGCCATGTATTGTATATAAGATGGATGCATATGTAATAATAATAGTTATTTCTATAGGGACAACATATTGTGCAGCATTAATGTCTCTTTCTTCCATTACAGAATGACGTCTCCTGATCCTATATGATCTATACAGCGGTATGCAGCAGGCTAGTTGTGATCCAGGGAGATCAGATCCGATCGCCACTTGTGGGGTCAGGAAGGAATTTTTTTCCCCTCCGAGGTGAAACTCTCCGGGGGGTTTCTTCGCCTTCCTCTGGATCTTTAGGTCCTGTGACTCTCAGATCAGGATAACAGAGGAGGGAGTAACTGCGGCACGTTCTGTGGTCTCCACCAGACCTGACCCGAGAGTCACCGGATCTACTATTTAAGAGCCGGTAATATTTCATTACAATGTTGCGTATTGAATAAAGAATTTGAATATATGTTGGTGTTGCTTCATTTTTGTCTACATTTCTATTTACTATAGTGACCATTATCAGAGAGATTGCTGCCTCTCAGCTTCAGAACAAGAACAATAAACTGGATTTAGATGATTATTATTATAGCGGACTTTTGAAACGTTTTAAGGGGTTTTATGTATAAATATACTCATGTATACATTAATATAAAAAACAAAAAAAAACAAAAAAAAAAACACCTATAATATGAGAAAAACATCAAACTACACACAGGTGGTTCTATCGTTCACAGGTCTTGTGGTAGGGGCAGTACAGACGGTGGTGGGTATACCTGTGTACACACTAGCAGTTTATTGGGAATATGTTGGGATCTGTAGTCACGGGTGATTCAAGCCACTCTGCTTCCTGGGCGAACTACAAAAAAAAAACATGCATAGCCATATAGGCTAATATTTGAAACAAAGGTAACGTTAATTATTTTATGATCTATAGAAAAAAAACTTTTTCACAAATACTACTGACTGTAATCTCAGAGGGGCATTAAAGAGAAACTATCAACAAGTTAGAAGTATCCAACCTGCTAATATGCCACTATAGCCCACGGGGTGCTGAGGATGTAGGTTATTTTCTTACCTTGATTCTTGCATCGTTTTGTTTTTCTGGTCATTATGCATACAATGGGTTAAACTGCCAGGATTGGTGGCATTTAGCTTGGGAGCCCAGCTGTCATGTGATCCCTTTAAATGCAGTAGCCTAGCTAAAGGCCTTAGGGTCCATTTACACAGAAAGATTATCTGACAGATTATCTGCCAAAGATTTGAAGCCAAAGCCAGAAAAAGCTATAAACAGAGATCAGGTCATAAAGGAAAGCCTGACATTTCTCCTCTTTTTAAATCCATTCCCGGCTTTGGCTTCAAATCTTTGGCAGATAATCTGTCAAATAATCTTTCTGTGTAAATGGACCCTTATGCTGGGTTTACACGGAACGATTATCGTGCGAATTTGCACAATAACGATCAAATTCGAACGATAATCGTAAGTGTAAACGCGGCAAACGATCGAACGACGAGCGAGAAATCATTCATTTTGATCTTTTAACAGGTTCTTAAATCGTCGTTCGTCGTTCGCAAAAAATTTGCCGATCGTTCCGTGTAAACCGTCGTCGCGCGATAGTCCGGCCGCCCGCCACTTGGCCTACCACTCGCAGCCCGGACCCCCGCTCATCCGCAGCCCCCTGCGCCGGCTCGATCACCACCCCCGCCGCCGCTCTGATCACCACCCCTGCCGCCGCTCCGATCGCCACCCCCGTCGCCGCTCCGATCGCCGTCCCCGCCACCGCCGCTCCGATCGCCGTCCTCACCACCGCCGCTCTGATCTTCCCCGCCGTCGCTCCAATCGCCCCAGCCGTGACCATACTTTACCTGCTCCGCGTACCAGGTCATCCACATCCCCGGCTCCCCCCTTCAGTGCACTGATTGGCTGAAGAGGGGAGCCGGGAATTTCAAACGGCTCCTCTTCAGCCAATTAGTGCTGCCGTGCATTGATTGGCTGAAGAGGGGAGGCGGGAATTTTAAACGGCTCCTCTTCAGCCAATCAGTGCTGCCGTGCATTGATTGGCTGAAGAGGGGAGCTGGGAATTTCAAACAGCTCCCCTTCAGCCAATCAGTGCACGGCAGCACTGATTAGCTGAAGAGAGGAGCCGGGAATTTCAAATGGCTCCTCTTCAGCCAATCAATGCTGAAGAGGAGCACTGATTGGCTGAAGAGGAGCCGTTTGAAATTCCCGGCTCATCTCTTCAGCCAATCAGTTCACTGAAGAGGGGAGTCGGGGATGTCGGAAGACCTGCTGAGCGGAGCAGGTAACGTATGCTCGTGGTCAGGGCGGCGGGGGCGATGGGAGCGGCGGCGGCGGTGATCGGCGCGGCAGGGGTGGCGATCGGGGCGGCGGGGGTGGCGATCGGGGCGGCGCAGGGGGCTGCGGTTGAGCGGGGGGGCGGGCTGCGGGCGGGCCGGGCTGCGGGCGCGCAATCGCAAAACGATCGCAAAAAGATTTTTCCGTACGATATATTGTACCATCTAAACGCTGATCGTTATATAAAAAAAAAAACGTTACTTCGAAATCGTTAATCGTGCGATCGGGCCAATAATCGCCTCGTGTAAACTTAGCATTAGTGGCTGTCATAAAAACACTTACAGATAGTCACTAATGGGTAAACTCAGGGGGAGTTTATCACGTCCAGTGTACCTGTCTTACCTAAACCCCTGCTGACATGCCCCATGGCAGATTTCTTCAGAGGTGCATGTCTTTCATTATTTTCATTTGGTGAAAAAGTCTGAACAGGTACAGATTTTTACTATGGTAAATCAGGCACAAGATGAGGCCATGTTCCCTCACACTCACAGATATAGTGAGAAGGGTGCACATTGTCAAAAAAGTCTCTGATTTTTGTGCAAAGTGATTGGTTGCTGAAGCAGGTGGGGGGAGCTAGCATCACCAAGGGGGGAGCAGCATCACCAAGCCCCCATGTCACCAGGTGGGTAGAGTCAGGAGCGGTGGTGATTGGCATCAGGACATGATAGCAATGTCCCGACGCTGAAATCAAAAGTTGTTGTTTTATTTTATACCTCCCACGTACCCCCTCAACCTGCGCCTCGTACCCCCTAATGTACGCGTACCGCATGTTGAGAAACACTGTTCTAGAAGGTTCTAGGTAACTCTAGCAAGTTAATGACTATGGTTTTTCACCAGTGGTGGCAGTAGAGAGCAGAAAGTTTATGTATGTGAATGTAAATGGGGTAACAATGGAAAAGTGTAGATTAACAGTTTTATAAGATAATATACATATAGTACAACTTAGTCATGTGATCCTTCAGTAAACTTCATATAATATAGTGTGGTCCACATCCTTTAAAAAGCTAAGAAAAAACATTGTCAGACTGAACTGTGAACAGAAAAAAATCCTATTAAAATATAATTTAATAATATGAAGTGCGTGCTAGTTACTGTCAGTGATGTGATTTTTAACCCTGGCACTGAGTCCAAGTAATACAATGACATCCCTGGTAACACAAGTGCACTATGGGATCTACAGCTTGCACCAGCCACATGCAGGGACCACAAGAAACACTGGTTGGGGAACACTTTGATATACTTTGCAAGGTAAGGTGAACCAATATTGTGTGTTACATTTGCTGGTTCACATAATATATTCATTCCCCTTAAATAGTAGGTTTTCTACTTTCTACTACTATAATGCAGTTACATCTATGGCAGCTTCATGGACACAGTAACAATTATGAGCTCACATCTGCCCAAACGTTTGTGCCTATGAGATTGCATTGCCGCTGATAAGGAAAATGGCTTTGATTGCATCTTGTCAAAATATTTAGAAGACTTTTGTAACCATTACCATAACATTTACAGAAATATACAGCGTCTGTACTTTAAAGCCGCCATTCACGGCAATGGATATCAGATTGTGCTCTGATGTGAAATCGACAGTGAAGTGCATTCTCTCTCTCTACAAGCAAAGCAAAGGTAAAATAAATACACATGGTACAGATGTTATTAATGTGGGCAAAAAGATGATGTTTAATATGGTTGTAAATGAATCCAAGAAAACATTACAAGTCTTGTGTTACAGCCTGTGCATCTAAATGTGGTTTTGATACTAAAGAGAAAAAAAAAAGGTTCTTTCTTATAAGAATTAAGAAATATGGGGCCAGTATTACAGATGAACATGATATATGATATAGTATCTGTTAGGCATTGTTTATTTCTAGTCCTGGAGATATGGGCTGCACCTGCCATGGAGCGTGAATAGCATTAATCTCTGGATTTATTGCATGGTGGGCACACTACATCCAATAATCATCCTATATAGATTTGGCCTCATTTTTTAATACTCTTGACATGATTCATATTTCTACAAATCATTATCAAATGTTTTAAGGCAAAAAAGACAAGAGCATACTAACTGTCCTCATGCCTAGAAACAGAATATCAGGATCTCTACTAAATGAAGTTCACTTTATAGTCAAGAAGAGAATATATTGGACATGTAATCCTTCCAACATTAAGATGTTACTGATATGAAGTAGAGACCACCTTCTGCCATCAAGCATTTGCAGACCAAAGAGGGGAAAGTGGGTCAACTTATAAGTTGCATCTCCCTAAAATATTAGATCAGTGGTCATCTGATTCTGGCAATTCTGCAGATTCGTTGTTGGAAGAGACTGCATCACATTTGACTTCTTCTTGCACTTTAAACCAAGGCATGACGAGTGTTATTAGTATCATGTAGATCACCCCCATACAACAGATAGAGAAAACCGTAGACTATAGTTGTAAAATTAAAGAGGGTGGTGAATGGAAAACACCAACACTGTAGTCAAAACTGTAAAACATTTCCCTTATCAGCTAAATCCACAAAAAGATTATATTTGAATTCACATTTCTTTTTATGCTTAGAAAACAAAAATAAGTTCTACAAGAAAGTAGCACGTTAAAGGTCCAAGCGTGCCAGAATTCCAGGACACCAAGATGCTGGTCGGCACTGGCAGGTTACGGCATAACTGATAATGGGAGATGTCTCCCATAATCTATGATGCGGTAGCCTTCCAGTGCCGACTAGCGCCTTGGTGTCCTGGAATCCTTGCACGCTTGGACCTTTAACGTGCTACTTTCTTCTGAATAAATACCAAGTTTTCCTGGCTCTGTAGATGGGCAGAAGGCGGCAATCCTTTGACAAGTGTTTGGCAGTGTCTGGCTCGCAACACGACTGCCGGAGGTGAGCAGCAATATAGCCATTCATAATTTTCACTTCAGTTTACAGTGTTATGCTATGTGTGCAGATAGTGTCTCCTTATTCTTCTCAGCTACCCAGTTATGTAGCTCTACTATACCAAGGATAGACTCATCTGTGCACTTAGATGTTTTTTTTTTCTTTTTTTATGTTAATATAGTGTAGAAAGTTTATGATACTAGTGGAACTTTATTTGACTGAAATTTCAACATAAAAGCTGTATTGTTACCAAAAATGTGTTTATTTTCTATCTAAATATAAACCTGTCCAGAAAAAGCAGAAGAAAATGATTGTGAATATACCATTAACTCATTAGCTGGCAAAAAACAACCTTACTATCGACCTCACCAGATAGATTTATTTCATAATTCATTCTGCTCAACATGTAGCTGCAAGCAGGGGCCAGAGCCATGGCACTGCAGCCAAGTGGAAATCCAAACCTAATGTCACTTTACACCAACACAGTGTCAAAAGAAAATTGCTTTGCTCCTGTGTTCTCTTCAAACCAAAAAATAATAGTAAAAGTTTGCAAGAATAGTAAAAACATTTTCCATTTCTCTAAAAAAAAAAACATCAATTTCAACACTGGAAAAAAAGTAAAGTAGAAGTAGGTATGCATTCTCCACTTATATACAGGATTAGTGACAAACCTGTGTGACCACAACCCCATTCACTGTGATAGGATTGACTGAGGTAGCCAAATGCAGTCCCATAGCAGTGAACAGACCAGCATTCACTCAAGCACAGTGTACTATCCATAAGAGGCACTCGGGAACCTTATGCTTATACAAGCAATGCAACTCTCCTTTAGAAGAATAAGTATTTACAGTTCATAGTTCCAATGTAGTTAATATTTTATTTGTACAAGTCCAGCACACAGATACAGGCTCATGGCTGACATAATCATTCCAAATGCCCAGACACACAGATCATTTCTTTCTGCACATAAGGAAGTAGGAAGTTCTTCTTCTTAATGAAAGTAGGAGCGAGTAGGAAGTGATTCTGTGGTGTACACCCCCGCTGTGGAGGTATGGCTGGTCACTTGCCAGATGGTTAGGTGTGATGCCAGACCTATGGTGGTTGGCCGAGATATAGCCTGCGGGGTCCCGATCGTTCAGTGACAGAAGCACAGCTCCTGTCACTGATGTAAGTGCCGCGATCACGGCACTGCAGGGGTTAATGCATATAGCAGCTAGTCCCCATGTGCTTTGAAGTGAGCTCAGCTCCTTTGCTCACTTCAAAAAACCGCTGACTCCATGACGTACATGTGTGTCATGGGTCCTTAAGTGACAGGATTCCATGGCATACATGTACGTCATGGGTCCTTAAGAGGTTAACTGGGCAGGGCGTTGTGTTCAGAGAGCAGGGGGGTTAAAAAAATGCTTATACAGACAATACTGTGGTAACCAAAAATTATACCTATTTTACATATAATACATGCAGAGCCATCCAGCAAGTTGGGCCATCACCATTGTAGGCACTCCAATGTATGCTTTTAGTAAATATTTCAGTTCTAGAGCAAACAATATGCTGCATAAACCATGTGTGAACCCAGCCTTAGGGACTTCTATTTCCAGATTTTTTTATTACAGGGTTAAAAGCTCTATAAACTGGTTATTTTTACAGTATATGCCTTACAGTCAGATTCACTTTTAAATTCAATTTTACGATTTCCTGTAAATGTGAATATAGCAGGCCATTCTGATATGATTCATACAAAGTAAGACTAAGCATATGTTTCATAACTGGCTAAAGTACTAACACTTGTATACTGTGTATGTGCTCATCATTCGTATAGACAATTACTGCAGGCGAACAGGCCAAAGGTATCACAAGGAAATTGTGAAGGTTGTATTAAACTAGATAATGGATACAATGAATTCATTCTTTCATCACCAGTCGTGACAAGCTATGAGCAGGATTACTCAGGATAACATTGGTTTTAGATTATTTACCAAATTTATTTTTTACAGAAGAGACTGAACTAAATCTGCCCCCTGCCCCCCCCCCCCCCCAAAAAAAAAAAAACAGCTGCTGCAACCATTTTGTAGGCATTAATATACAATGTGCAGACATCTCTAGGACTTGTCTCTTTGTCTTTATTTTTGTAAAAAATACTTTAATTGCAAAACGAAAAGTGTCAAAGAGGTAGGGCCTAGAATTCCTGTGTCCTAGGCCTTCTATGTCGCACTGCTCTTCTTGCCCATCCCTCTTCAGTTTAAGAACACCCTCCATCTGGATTTGACTACAGCCTCTTTGCAAATACCACGCCAGAGCTGTGGCCGAGTGAAACCACATAGGCAAACTGATGGAGTACGCCTGCACCATCTTTTTCACTAGAGTTCAGCGCAGTCACTGCTGTGGTATACACACAGTGAGAATGGCCTTCTACCTCTCACTGCTCATGCACTGCAGCATTGACAGTGCCAAATGTACAGCCCTGGTATGTTAAAGGGGATTGTCTGGGCACAATGATGTATAGTTATATGCTTGGCATGGGCTAAATAAATAAAAGAACAGAAATTACCTTCCTTACTCCTGCTCCCTGCTGACATTATGTGACTATTACAGTATTATTGCAGCCAGACATGCAGCTTTAAAGCCCGGGTCTCGTCTCCAGATTACAACCACAGGTCCTAGCCACAGCCACTAGCGTTGTGTGTAAGAGTATCCTGAAACCCTTCACATGAGCTGTGTATAATAATACAGTACAGTGTACAGGATGTATTAGTTACCAAGTGAACCTTAAGTTCTTGGAGTTGACCTGTTGGAAGCAGAAAAATGGTCAAGTGTAAAAATCTGAACAACTTGAAGGGCCAAGTTGTCATTGCTGGACGACAAGTTCCGAGCATCTCCAAAAGGCTGGGTCCTGTGGCATATTACTAGTCTGCAATGTTCAGAACCTACCAAAAAATGTCTAGTCAAGGACAACAAGTGAACTGAAGACTAGACCAGACGTGTTAAACTCAGGCCCTCCAGCTGTTACAAAACTACAATTCCCATCATGTCTGGACAGCCAAAGCTTTAGGTTTGGCTGTCCAGGCATGATGGAAATTGTAGTTCTAAAACAGCTGGAGGGCCTGAGTTTGACTAAAACTGGACTAGACCATTGACATCCAAGGCTCAGTGATGTGCATGGGGAATGAAGCCTAGCAGCAACTACCGGGGTAGCAGACAATTCTGCTGAGTGCACTTTTCCTTTACTATGATATCACTGCTTGCTTTGTTAATCTTCTGCTGCAATGTCACTATGTGCATCATCCTCGAACTCTAACATCCTCTGACATATGCTTACCACAGGACACCTTTATAAGTCTTGCGACCACCATGCCTTGTCAGATCGAAGCAGTTTTATCGGCACTGGGGAAACTGTCTGATATTAGACGGGTGTTTTTTATGTTATGGATAGAGATGAGCAAACCTCGAGCATGCTCGAGTCGATCCGAACCCGAACTTTCGGCATTTGATTAGTGGTGGCTGCTGAAGTTGGATAAAGCCCTAAGGCTATGTGGAAAACATGGGTATAGTCATTGGCTGTATCCATGTTTTCCAGACAACCTTAGAGCTTTATCCAAGTTCAGCAGCCCCAGCTAATCAAATGCCGATCGTTCGGATTCGGATGGACTCGAACCCAAACCCGGTTCGCTCATCTCTAGTTATGGAAGATCGCAGTATATTGTTATATTCCTTCCTTTTCATATGATTCAACGCTAATTATTAAATAAGCAGAAAACAAGAAACTTTTTACCTTTATAGATGTACAATGTGTCCTTAGATTTACATGAACTACATTATCATTGGTCCTTTGACATCCAACTTGTCATTAGACCTATTGAAACATGTTGACTCCTGCACTGTCTGTGCACACGTCCTCAAGCTAAGGGAAAATACTTTGATCCCGAACATGGCCAATCCTCAGGTTTCCTTCTAGTGCTGACTGTTTGTGGAGCTAAATTGTCACACATTTATCATTGCTGCCACCAGCCGCAGTCACTGAGAAGTCATTACTACTTTTTCCTGTATCACATAACTCATTCTCAGGAAATATAAAATCTATGATTAACTGGTAGAAAAGTTAAATGTTTGGTTTTCTAGAGCAGTTAAAGCCATCGCTACACATGTAGCTTAAATAATGCGTTCACATTGCTTGACTAGTAACCTGAGCAGCCACATTTTTTTGAATAGATCAAGTTACTTTAGTAAAAAAAACGTTTATGGATTGAAGAGGACCATGGCATTACCAAGAATATTGATGACTGCACTGCAGAACACCAGCTTTACCAGATTAGTATAAGTAACTGATGAAAAGTCCCAGAGGAGATTAGAGGAAGCCCAACCAAAATTATCCATCCATGCCAGCAATGTCCATGCTAGTTCCCCACAAGACGCATTGGAGGAGCACAGCGAAAAAGGAAGGGTGGAGGGCAGTTACATCCTAGCAGACTCAAACATAGAAGAAATGTGAAAACTGACCTTATATATAAAAGGTAAACCTCAAACTTAAAAATGATCAATAAAAACACTCTACAGCTTTTTATATTCTCTATGGAAGAGCAACCTTTAGCTAGAAAGAGTAATTGTAGGATATGAAAGTGATGGCAGTAAAGATACAATGACCAATCCACTAATATATTTATTTATAATGTTTAAGACTGCATTAAATACACAATAGGTAAAGATATAAGACCAAGACATAGGACTGATGGCAAATACAATGGTTCTATAGTTCATGCAGAAGTTCTATTGTTGTAAGTGTAGAATCTACTAAAAGCTATTGAGTCAGTGGCATTACTGTAGGGGGCCACAACCTTTGTAATTGCAACCAGGCCCTATAGTCCAGGGGATTTACTGCCATTTAAAAATAAAAAAAAATTGATTAGTATGGAAAAGACTTGCCAAACTGTTCAGGTTTGGCAACATTCTCTGAACCTGAACACTCTTCATTTGACTCCTGGTAACTGGAGAAGTTGGATGCCACACTGAAAAACTTGGATACAGCCATAGGCCATAGAGTACTCTGCAACCTACAGTGTGAACAGAGGCATAGACGTGCAGAGAACGTTGCCAAACCTTTGAACATGTCAAGAGTCATTGATTACAGTGGGTGTCACTCTGGTCAGGAGCTACAGCCTGGGAGAGACCGCAGCAGCCAGCACATTTACTTCCATCACTTATCTCCAATACTGCTCTGTCTGTCAATGAAAGTCTATAAAGCTTTTGATGATGAGAGTAGGTGGCTAGGGAGTGTATTGCGCTGCTGCTGCATCCTCTCCCTGCCTATGTTTCCCAATCCCAGCCTGTCTCAGCAGTTATTTTTAGTGACAGGTACTCTTTAAGTAGCCATTATAACTTAATAACTGTACCCTGGCAGGAGCAAGAAAGCCTAAGGCTGGTATTACACGGAGTGATTATCGTTCGAAAAATCGTTAAATCGTTCTGATTTGAACGATAATCATTTCATGTAATAGCAGGCAACGATTAAACGGCCAACGAGAAATCGTTGATCGTTTAATAGGATTCGGACCTATTTTTATCGTTTGATCGTTCGCACATCGTTCACACATTGTTCGGTGGAATAAGAATTCGCAGCTGAAATGTACGCAATACCGACGACTAAACGACCGCAAGAACGATCATAAATAACGATCATCGTTCCATGTAATTGGGCGAACAATTTCGGGTCGTTTGCCTTAGCGGTCGTTTAAGATCGTTTATCGTTAGTCGTCGAAAAATTGCTTGGTGTAATAGTACCCTTAGGCTCCCTCCATACCTGCAATTTTCTACTGTGGCCATGCCTGACTAGAAGAAGCCAGAGCAGCAGAGAAGCACAGGAGTTGTGACAGGAGAGTATTGTCAGGTAAAGAGTTGGGAACAGTAGCACAGTTTGTAAAGGGGACAGTGAATTGTGGGGCAGTGAGCACAATTAGGGGACAATGGCACAGTTCACTGAGAGAAGTGGTGCAGTTGGGGGCAGAGTTCATAAAGAGGAGAGTGGCACATTTTATTTAGGAACAGTGCCACAATTAGGGGGCCAGTGGCATGGCTCATAAAAGGGATATTGGTATAATTTATTGGGAATGTATTAGGGTATTTGTAATCTTCTGCAACAGGCATTGGCCTAGACCAGGGATTCTGACACTAACTACTTCACTGCCCTAGACCACCACAGATTCTGACATGAACACCTTCATTATTCTAGACCATCTGTGATTCTGATTATTATCGCCTTTATTGCTCTAGACCACAAAAATTCTGACATTAATCCCTTTAGCAAACTTACATTTACTCCTCACTGTTTAGATCACTAGGGATTTAACAGGTTCTCTGTCCAAGACCACACGGTATATAGACATTACTTAAGGTAGTACTTTTATTTAAAATTTTACAAAATTTGTAGAGCTCTAGATCTGGATGCTGTTTAATACTTACTGCATGGATGCTATATGAGGCTATGTTCACACTACGTAAGTGCCGCGGAAATGACGGCCGTTGTTCCTGTGACACTTACGTAGTGTTGCAGCCTGAGGGAATCCCGGCTGGAGTGTATACACATAGTATGCACTCCGGCCGGGATTCCTAGCAGCGCCGTAGAAAACTGACATGTTAGTTTTCTGCGGCCACTGTTCACTGAATAGCGGCCGCAGAAAACCCTGTCAGTTCACACAACAGAGCGAGCGAGCACCAGAACTCTGCGGCCCGAAAGATCCCCGTAAGATCCCCATGCTGCAGTACCGGCAGGGATGATCTTTTCAGAGACTGGCCGTTCCGTGATCTGGCCGGGTCACAGAACGGCCGGTCTCTTACATAGTATGAACATAGCCTGACTCTGTATATCAGGCTTCCTCATAGCCCAGGTACCTAACTGCTCCACTCAGTAGCCACAAAGTCTTAGTGAAAACATCAGCAATGGAGCTGAAAGTCATAACGAGCCACAGCCAACAACAGTAAAGAGAAGTGTCCTGGGGGGGAGGGGGGGGGTTAAGCTGTACATTTGCCCTAGGGGCCAGGAACCTTTAGCTATGCCTAATAATAGAGATGAGCGAGTTTACAGTAATAACAAACCTAATCACTTTGTTATCTCAGGACTCTGCTCATCAGCCTGCTGCCTTTTAACTGACTGTCACTCTGTGCCGCTCCTCCCCGGGTGCCGGGAAAAGCTGGATACAGTCCTAGGAAACTTCTTCCAGTTTCCCAGAACTGGATCCAGCTTTTCCTCGCACCCAAAGTGGAGCGACATGGAGGTGCAGTGAGTTAAAAGGCAGCAGGCTGATGAGCAGAGTCCTGAGATAACAAAGCTCTTCGCTTCGTTCCTACAGTAAATTCACTCGTCCGTACCTAAGAACTTAATAAAAGTGAATCAATGTGCTTTCTCAGGTCCTGTGCTGATGCAAATTTGAAGCCAAAACAAAGATTTTGTTAAAAAAAGACAAGAGAAGTAGAATGTTTCCTATATACCTTGTCTCCCTTTACAATCCACTGACTCTCATTGCAAAGACTGCAACAAAAAAAATAAAAAAAATAACTACACTAAAGCTGAACAATAAACAGCATCTTAAAGGGGTAGTGCTGTGTTAAACATTTTTTCACTAAATAACACACATTACAAAGTTATACAGTACAACATTGTAATGTGTGTTATTTAAGTGAATGGCCCCCTTCCCCATGCCCCCCCCCCACGACCATGGACCCAGAAGTGTGATAAAGTATATGATTCGACATATGTACAGTATGCACAGTATATGTGATACAGTGTATGATTCGACACGGAGTCACTGCCACAATCTTGGGATGATCACGTCATCTTCAGGAGGCCGGCCTGACTGCTCCAGCCCTCCCTCATGTCGGTCCCCTCCAGCGCGTCATTAGCTGCTCAACTGTGATTGGCTGAACATAACAGATGCTCAGCCAATGATCTTCCCAAGGTGATCGGGGGGACATGGAGAAGAGGGCCATTCACTTAAATAACACACATTACAATAATGTAAAACTTTGTAATGTGTGTTATTTAGTAAGAAAATGTTTAACACCGCACTACCCCTTTAAGGCAAGAAATATCATAAACAATACTTTGTGCCTTGACAAGAATATACAGGTTATATTATTAATCTGTACCACATCTTGAATACATTTTTGAGTCTTGCATAGAGCACTAACATTCAGGAAACGGACTTAATGTAGTCACAATTAGACGACATATATGTTAACGACAGGGGCATAACTACCACTATACATGTCCTGCTCCTGCGATACACTGGGCCCCCTAAGCTGTCATCATTTGCAGCACCTGGATCTCCTAGATTTTGCAAATGTCCCTTTAACTGGCTATCTTGACCAGCTCTTGCAGTTATGCAGTTATGACTACACTTGACAGATTTGTGGTCAATCGGGTATGTGTGTGTGGGGGTGAAAGAGGGGCAATCAAAATTTGCTATGGGGCTCAGCCATTTTTAGTTAAGCCCCTGGTTAATGAGCTCAATAGGGACATGTAGGCTGTAGTCAGAATTTGTTTTTGACAATTTACAGCTCAATGAATGCCTTATTGTCAGGACTGAACTCAGGGAGACCAGCCAAATGACAACACTGCCGGCTGCTAGTGAAAGCCCATAACAACCGCACGTTGCCCGTAACCACCGCACGTTGCCCGTAACCACCAAACATTGCCCGTAAACACCGCACATTGCCCGTAACCACCCCAAATTGCCAGTGACCCTCTCCAGATTGCCCGTAACCACCCCAAATTACATGTACCCACCCCAGATTACCTATAAGCACTTCAGTTTATCAGTAACAATCCCAGATTGTCTGTAACCCTTCCAGGTTGCACATAACCCCCCCAGGTTGACACCACACGTTGCCTCTGACCACCGCACGTCGCCTCTGACCACCACACGTCGCCTCTGACCACGCCACGGCGCCTCTGACCACGCCACGTTGCCTCTGACCACCCCAAATTGCCAATGACCCCCTCCAGATTGCGGTAACCATGCGAGATTACAGGTACCCACCCCAGATTGCCTATAAGAACTTCAGTTTATCTGTAACCACCCCACATTGCCGTAACCACCCCACGTTGCCCGTAACCACCCCAGATTGTCTGTAAGCACTGCAGGTTGCCCGTAACCACCCCACGTTGCCTGTATCCACCCCAGATTGTCTGTAAGCACTGCAGGTTGCCGGTAACCACCCCACGTTGCTCGTATCCACCCCAGATTGTCTGTAAGAAACAAACGTAAAAACAAGAAGTGGCTTGAAACAGCCGTACCCGAGTGATAACCAGCGCTGCCCAACACAGTATTCAGGAGTAGAGTGCAAATAAAAATGTAAAAGTTTATTGCATGCTGCACATATTACGCGTTTCAAGAGTACTAGGCTCTCTTCATCAGATTAAGTGCATGCACTTAATCTGATGAAGAGAGCCTAGTACTCTTGAAACGCGTAATATGTGCAGCATGCAATAAACTTTTACATTTTTATTTGCACTCTACTCCTGAATACTGTGTTGGGCAGCGCTGGTTATCACTCGGGTACGGCTGTTTCAAGCCACTTCTTGTTTTTACGTTTGTTTCTTGTATCATACGGGCCCCTTTTTTCTGGGAGTATCCCGTTCATGTACCCTCAACTAGCTCTTGCAGCCTAACATCACATCAGAAGGACTTCCGCCTGAACCCACGTCAGGATCAACCTTCCATCCACCTACCCTACCTCAGGGTGATATGCATAAAGCCCAAGGGGCAACAAGGTGAGCCTTGCTACCTTCCCTTTCTCATTACCAACAACTTTTGCGGTATCACACGAGGCGCCGTCCTCTGCCTGTTTTTTCTACCCTTTGTTCCAGATTGTCTGTAAGCACTGCAGGTTGCCCGTAACCACCCCAGATTGTCTGTAAGCACAGCAGGTTGCCTGTAACCAGCTCACGTTGCCCGTAACCACCCCACGTTGCCTGTAACCACCCCAGATTGCGGTAACCATGCCAGATTACAGGTACCCACCCGAGATTAGCTATAAGCACTTCAGTTTATCCGTAACCACCCCACATTGCCCGTAACCACCCCACGTTGCCCGTAACCACCCCAGGTTGCCGTAACCACAGCAGGTTGCCCGTGACCACCCCATGTTGTCCATAACCACCCCAGATTACCTGTAACCACCTCAGGTTGCCCATAACCACCCCAGACTGTCCATAACCACCCTACATTACCTTTAATGTTATTTTATTTTAGTAACTGCGCTATTTTAATAACCATTAATAACCAACGGTTTTGCTCCAGTAAATTGGCGCTCCTTCCCTTCTGAGCCCTGCTGTGTGCCCATACAGTGGTTTATGCCCACATATGAGGTACAGTTTTACTCAGAAGAACCTGCATTACAGATTTTGCGGTACGTTTTCTCTCCTGTTCCTCGTGAAATTGAGAAATTTCAAACTAAACCAACATATTATTGGAAAAATTCGAGTTTTTCATTTTTACTGGCCAATTTTGAATACTTTCCTCTAATACCTGTGGGGTCAAAATGGTCACCACACCCCAAAATGAATACTTTGAGGGGTGCACTTTCCAAAAGGGGGTGACTTTTTGGGGGAATCTATTCTGCTAACACTACAGGGGCTCTGCAAACGCACCTGGTGCTCAGAAACGTCTTCAGAAAAATCTGCACTGAAAATGCTAATTGGCGCTCCTTCCCTTCTGAGCCCAGCTGTGTGCCCATACAGTGGTTTATGCCCACATTTGGAGTACCTTTCTACTCAGGAGAACCTGCATTACATATATTGGGGCGACATTTCTCTCATGTTTCTGGTGAAATTGAGAAATTTCAAACTAAAGGAACATATTATTGGAAAAATTCGAGTTTTTCATTTTGACTGTCTACTTTTGAATACTTTCCTCTAATACCTGTAGGGTCAAAATGCTCACCACACCCCAAAATGAATTCTCTGAGGGGTGTACTTTCCAAAATGGAGTGACTTATTGAGATTTTACTCCGCTGGCACTACAGGGGCACTGCAAACGCACCTGGCACTCAGAAACTTCTTCAGCAAAATCTGCATTGAAAAAGCTAATTGGCGCTCCTTTCCTTCTGAGCCCTCCTGTGTGCCCATGCAGTAGTTTATGCCCACATATGAGGTACCTTTTCACTTAGGAGAACCTAGGTTACAAATTTTGGGGTACTTTTTTTCTCTTGTTCCTCATAAAATTTAAAACTAAAAGAACATAATATTGGAAAAAATTTAGTTTTTCATTTTTACTGTCTTCTTTTGAATACTTTCCTGTAATACCTGTGGGGTCAAAATGGTCACCACACACCAAGATGAATTCTTTGAGGGGTGCACTTTCCAAAATGGGGTGACTTATGGGGGGTTTTCTGTCTGCTGACACTACAGGGGCTCTGCAAACACACCTGGTGCTCAGAAACTTCTTCAGCAAAATCTGCATTGGAAAAGCTAAATGGCGCTCCCTTCCTTCTGAGCCCGGCTGTGTGCCCATACAGTGGTTTACGCCCACATATGGGGTACCGTTGTACTCAAGAGAACCTGCGTTATAAAAGTTGGGGTGCTTTTTCTCTCATGTTCCTTTTGAAAATGAGAAACTTTAATCTAAACGTATATATTATTGGAAAATTTTAATTTTCCATTTTTTTACTGCCTAATTGTGAATACTTTCCTCCAGCCCCTGTAGGGTCAAAATGCTCATTATACCCCTAGATTAATTCTTTAAGGTGTGTAGTTTCCAAAATGGGGTCACTTATGGGGTTTTTCAGGATACCATACTTCTAAATCCATTTAAAAAAAGAACTGGTCCCTAAAAAAAATCAGTTTTGGAAACTTTCACGAAAATGTGATAATTTGCTGATAAATTTCTAAGCCCCATAATACCCTAAAAAAGTAAAATATGTTTACCAAATTATGCCAGAATAAAGAAGACATATTGGTAATGTGACTTAGTAACTAATTTATGTGCTACGACGTTCTTTTTTTAGAAGCAGAGAATTTCAAAGTTCATAAAATTCAAATTTTTTTATTTTTCATGATATTTTGATGTTTTTCACAAAAAACACACAAAGTAGTGACCAAATTTTGCCACTTACATAAAGTGCCATATGTGACGAAAAAAAAAAACCTCAGAATCGCTAGCATACGTTAAAGCATCACTGAGCTATTAGAGCATAAAGTGAGACAGGTCAGATTTTTAAAAATTAGCCTGGTCATTAAGGCCCAAACTATCTGCAGCATGAAGGGGTTAAAAATCATACAATAATGAAAAAAAAAAGACATCAATTTAATTTCCATCAGGGGATTTAAACCAGAGAACGAACTGCTGGCAGGTCTCTAGACAGGTGAGTTACCCCTAGACCACATCTCCAACACATTAGGGAGAAGAGATTCAATTATACCTGAGTGTTTCTTTAAAGACATAATCTGACAGCTGAACGAGCAGGAGGCCGGGCAGCATTGATTATTCATGACGAGGGAGGAGGATGCATGCCACGGACAACTGCTCTGTGACTGTTTAGTACAGTAAGAGACATAAGATTGTACATAATCCGCTGCACAGAAAATTACCAAAAAGACACCATGCTCACTGGGGGCTGCTAGCTACAGCACACTGTCAGCACCTTAGGTAGGGCCCAGGAGCTGACAGATTCCCTTTAAGGTCTGCAAACAGGCTGCTGGTTGCCAGTGTTTGAGTATCTCTGCACTAGCTAGTTTGGCAGTTTGCTCTCTGCAGTTCTGACCTTGCTCAGTGTTTCTGACCATCGCCTTTGCCTGATCCCTTTGTACTTCATTACCGGTTGGTTTTTGACTTTGGCTTGTTTTTTACTATTCTTAGCTTTGTGATTTTTTCCTGACGCACCTTCCTGGTTTTGACTCGGCCTATTTGACCATTCTTCTGTGTTTGTCTGTCTCTTGTCTCCCATCCCCTGTATATTGCAGTCTTCGTGGTTGTTGCCCCACGGTCTAGCATGGGTGGGGCAATATGCAGGGACAGAGGTTGGGGTAAGCTCAGGGCTCACGTTCCTTTGTTGTCTGTTTATCCCAGGCCTGACACCTATAATGTGATATATAGATGGTTCCTTAGTAGAAAAGAGCTGTTAGTTAAAAGTACCGTATTTTCCGGCGTATAAGACGACTTTTTAACCCCGAAAAATCTTCTCAGAAGTCGGGGTCATCTTATACGCTGGGTATGGTTGCCACATACAGTGAAGGAACTAAAAAATGGCCACATCCCCACTGTATGCAGCAACCAAAATAAAAAAAAACAAAAACAATACAACTCACCTGTGACCTATTCCCGGCAGCCATGCATCTCCATGTTATGTTTCTGGTGCAGGCAGTGTAATGCAGAGACTCTGTCTGTGCCGGAGGTCCCCAAAGCTCTCCCAGTAGGCAATCATCTCATCAGAGAAGCTCGGAGACGCTGGGCTGCCGGGTGAGCTTCGGGAGAATGACAGAGGCTTCGGGGACTTCCAGCACTTCTGCCATTCTCCTGAAGCTCTCCCCGCAGCCGAGCATCTCCGAGCTTCTCCGATGAGACGATCAGCTGCCGGAAGAGTTCGGGGACGTCCAGTGCAGACATTGTGCATCACACTGCCTGTACCAGGAACATGACGGGTGACGTGCAGCTGCCGGGAACGGGTCACAGGTGAGTTGGTTGTTGTTGTTGTTTTCTATAACTTCAGTTAACCCCTGCCTGACCACAGCAGGGCTCCAGCTAGTAAACCCTTCTGCAGTCGGGCAGGGGTTAACATTTTCCGGCATATAAGACAAACCCCTGAAAATCTTCTTAAAAGTAAAGGGTCATCTTATACGTCCAATCGTCTTATACGCCGGAAAATACGGTA
Organism: Dendropsophus ebraccatus; assembly: GCF_027789765.1. Lineage (NCBI taxonomy): Eukaryota > Metazoa > Chordata > Amphibia > Anura > Hylidae > Dendropsophus > Dendropsophus ebraccatus. The sequence goes on from NC_091460.1 coordinate 75,270,680, forward strand.
AGTCTAAAGACTGTAGATACTGTATTCCTTTATGCATAGCGTGTTGTAAATGAAGTTGGTGGAATGCGGGCTGTGTTAATAGAATTGTTATATAGCATACAAGTCACATCTACTTTAGGGAATAATGTAAGCAAATGCCATGCTAGTTTCTGTTTGATGATACTATCCTAGCTTTAGACTATTCATCACCATTGAGCATCAGGACTGATGTTGCAAACAATCAACCGAAGCAGAATCTGGTAAGTTCCACAGGTAACATGTAATATCACATGTGGTTTCCATTTCCCTTCTTTTAATACATGTTCTGTAGTGTCAGGCTATCTGACATCACTACTCTGTGCAAGCATCAGAACTAGTGTTATCTGGATAATGTAAATCCTCCCATTATCCCATGCATTCTTCATCTCCAGATAACTATGTAGTGTTCTGTTACCTGTATTCACTTGTTTCTGGGTATTATATGTTCTTGTATGGACCACCATTTTACTTGCCACAGTGTTATACGCTGCTAAAGTATGTTCACACCATGTGCAATCAGTGAACGTTATTTGACACAGCTGTTTGCAGTGTCGGCCGCTGTTTTACATCTTCATCTGGTCGATACTGCATTATCGTCCAGGTGAACATTATTTTAAAATCATTGCAAGCCGGACGCTGTATGGGTGTAACTGAGATGAAAATTAAGCAATGATTCCCAATTACACTATGGACACAAGACACCCACAGCCGGCTGGAAATAATTGACAGGACAATTATTTCCATTGCCGTTGTTCAGAATACTGTGTGAACAATGGCCATTGTTTCAATTGATTTCAATGCAGTGCATTATTTTATGATTAGAATGGCCATTGTTTTAATCACCAACAACGGCCACTCTTAAAAAGACAGTGTTTGAATATAGCCCTAAACAGCATGCACTAAAGTATATTGTCAGTGCAAGGGTTATCAAGGGTTATCCTGTTGTGTGTTTGCCACACCAAGTGGTCACAATCCAGTGCTCAGGCTTCACCAACAGGTCATGTTTTGAGGATTTTCTATACAAAGGACACCTGTGAGAATACCTGATGCACAGAGTATAATTATATCACCTGTGCAATTCTAAGGAAATCCTCAAACCATGACCTGTTGGTAAGGCCTGAGGACTGGAATTGAGAAGCACTGCTTTAGTCCAATGCTTCATAAACTTTTTCTACTGGAGCCTCACCCAACAGACCAAGGCAATGCCTGGGCCTCACCACACTGACCAAGAGGGTTCCTGGGTACATCTAAAAGCTGAGAATAATGCTAGGGCTACCTTTCATCCATCTCCCAAGCTCTATATACTAATAAAGCAAGTTGTTATTCTTATTTTTTTTTGCAGAAATCAATAGTACAGGCGATTTTAAGAAACGCTGTAATTGGGTTTATTAGCCGAAAAATGCATTTTTATCATAAAAGCAGTTTGAATCTCTCCCCCCTGTCTTCATTGTTGTCTATGGAAGAGAGAAGATGAGGCTCCAAAACAGGACAACAAATAGTTAATTTAAAGCTACATCACCAGGCTCTCTCCTCTGATGTCACCACTGACCTCTCTGACCTCTGAATAGAGCTTTGTTCTCCTTTGTTCTCTGCTGCAGGCTAATCTCACTTGTCTATCCTCCCCCCTCCCCTCTCCATAGCACAGACAGGACCCATCTGATTGAGATTTCCTGATTCTGAGCAGTGGATAACAGAAAGGAGAGGAGAAGGGGAAGTGAGAAAAGTGTTTTTAAATGCAGATAATGATATATTTGCCTAATAAACCCAATTACAAAGTTTCTTAAAATCGCCTGATTTCTGCAAAAAAAATAAAAAAATAACAACAGTGACTCTTTAGACAATGAGCATAGCAGGGGAGAGCAGAACGGGCGCATCACAGCAACAGATTGTTATGTGCCATGTGGCACTTGCTTTGGCTGCATGAAGAAATGTGTTTCCCCTTTAAGTCCCCTAGCCTTCTAGCCAAGCAAAGTCAAGTGTTCTTGAGTTGCTTGTGAGAAGAACAAGCCAAATAAAGAAGCCTGAACCAAGTAAAGTTGACCAGGCCACTACCACCAGTCCATGCAGCAAAGATGAGTTCTACATTCTAAAACCTCTTTCTAGTCCAGGGTTGGATAACTTCTGTGAGTGGCAGGTACAGAGGACAAAAGTATAGAGTGTATGGGGAGCTTAAATATAAATATTCCCTCTTACCACAGCCAGCCAAGCTGTGAAGACCCTCCTAAGCAGAGTCTAGTCTAGACCTGTAATCTATAGCAACCAACCTATACATCTACCAAAGTGCCTTAGAGTCCAAGTTTCCAGTTAATCTGCTATCAGCAATGTCTTTAAAGGGAGAGCGACTAACTATTACTTTCAAGCGTACTTTTCCTTGTGCCATAAGAGATGGTATGATTGCTAAATATTTGTGCAAGAAGTGCTCAGTGAAGCTTAGCTAAGCAGAAGGATGAGGAACATTCACCAGCTGTTGACATACACACCTTAGGCAATATGGAGAGGTATGTACTGCAGCATTAAATGTAAGACATTGTTTGAAATAGTGCTAGTTCTGAGATATAAACTGCTTAAAAACATATAGACATGCTATAATGTCATATTTCCATTGTACTGTAGATTATAAAGACAAAAAACAGAAGGTGCAACCAGGGCCGGATTAAAGGGAGGGCACCAGGGGCACGTGCCGAGGGGCCTCCACCACTAGGGGGCCTCCACCAGCCCAAACCCGGAAGTGGTGTCTGGGAGCCAGTCCCATGCGCAAAAAGCATGTGGAAACCCTACCTGGACCCAGCACTGGCTACACTGCATGCTGTTCAAGGAGGGAGGGAGGTGTAGGGTTAATCCTGTGTAAGCATCTCCCTCCTGGCAGGCTCAGACTACCCCCTGGTGGGTCTTTGAACGGATTCTTCCTGTAAAGCTTCCAGGTACTTCCAGGTCTCCTGCCGAGGTCCTCACTCGCCCCTCCCCCTCACTGAGGAGAGGACATCTAGGACCTTAGCAATGAAACCTGATCTCTCCAGCAGGGATGTGACATCATGAAGCATGCTGGAGGATCTGTCACAGTGGCTTTAAGGCTGAAGGAACAGAGAAGAGCCAGAGGAGAGAAGACCTGTCATCTGCCCATATCAGGTGAGTATGAGGCTTTTTTTGTATTGGCACATCAGAGCAGGGATATATACTATAGAGGCATATATCAGAGCAGGGATATATACTATAGGGGAATATATCAGAGCAGGGGGCATATACTATGGGGGCATACATCAGAGCAGGGGTATATACTATAGGGGCATATATCAAAGCAGGGGGCATATGCTATGGTGGCATATATCAGAGCAGAGGTATATACTATGGGGGCATATATCAGAGCAGGGGTTTATACTATGGGGGCATATATCAGAGCAGGGGTATATACTATGGGGGCATATGTCCGAGCAGGGGAATATAAATATTGCGCCTGTGTGCAGCATATGACATGTAGCCTGTGTGCAGTGTATGATATGTATAGTCTTTGTGCAGTGTATGATATATAGCCTGTATGCAGTGTATAGTATTTAGCCTGTGTGCAGTGTATGGTATATAGCCTGTGTGCAGCCTATTATATATGGAGTGTTTAAGTGGGTAAGGGAGCTGCACGGCTCTTCTGCATGTCATTTTTACTTCTTGTGATCCCTTTTTTTTTTTTTCTGAGGTGAGCATTGGCCTATACTGTAGCACTTTCCACTTTACTTCTTTAATTTTTCACCTCTGGAAATTAATATCTTTACTACTCTTTGTGCATGCTTTGCCTCCGTTATTTTTTGTCTATTGCATTATGCATGTAGCACTTTGTGATATATGAGATCCGCTGGCCAAAGCATGCGTTTTGCTTTTCTTACAACACATGCATGAGCCGTGTATCTTCTCTTTCCCTATGTTGTGCTGTCTGTCTTGTGTTATCCTCCATTTTATACAATAAAAAAATTTTATGTGTTGGGTCATAATCATGTTATTAAAATTGTCTTAATAAACGTTGTTAATGATTTATGAAAACCTGTGGTTTGGCTCAGATGTTTCTTCTTTATGAGGATTATTTTATATAGCCTGTGTGCAGTGTACTGTATGATATATAGCCTGTGTGCAGTGTATGATATATAGCCTGTGTGCAGTGTATGATATACAGCCTGTGAGCAGTGTATGATATTTATAGCCTGTGTGCAGCATATGACATGTAGCCTGTGTGCAGTGTATGATATATACAGCCTGTGTGCAGTGTATGATATATATAGCCTGTGTGCCGTGTATGGTAAATAGCCTGTGTGCAGCATATGATATGTAGCCTGTGTGCAGCATATGTTATATAGCCTGTGTGCAGTATATGACATGTAGCCTGTGTGCAGCCTATTATATATGGGGTGTTCAAGTGGGTAAGGGAGCTGCACTGCTCTTATGCATGTCATTTTTACTTCTTGTGATCCCTTTTTTTTCTTTCTGAGGTGAGCATTGGCCTATACTGTAGCACTTTGCACTTTACTTCTTTAATTTTTCACCTCTGGAAATTAATATCTTTACTACTCTTTGTGCATGCTTTGCCTCCGTTATTTTTTGTCTATTGCATTATGCATGTAGCACTTTGTGATATATGAGATCCGCTGGCCAAAGCATGCGTTTTGCTTTTCTTACATCACATGCATGAGCCGTGTAGCTTCCCTTTCCCTATGTTGTGCTGTCTGTCTTGTGTTGTCCTCCATTTTATTTTTTTATGTGTTGGGTCATAATCATGTTATTAAAATTGTCTTAATAAACTTTGTTAATGATTTATGAAAATCTGTGGTTCGGCTCAGATGTTTCTTCTTTATGAGGATTATTATATATAGCCTGTGTGCAGTGTATGATATATAGCCTGTGTGCAGTGTATGATATACAGTCTGTGTGCAGTGTATGATATTCATAGCCTGTGTGCAGCATATGACATGTAGCCTGTGTGCAGTGTATGATATATATAGTCTTTGTGCAGTGTATGATATATAGCCTGTATGCAGTGTATGGTCTTTAGCCAGTGTGCAGTGTATGGTATATAGCCTGTGTGCAGCCTATTATATATGGGGTGTTCAAGTGGGTAAGGGAGCTGCACGCCTCTTCTGCATGTCATTTTTACTTCTTGTGATCCCTTTTTTTTTCTTTCTGAGGTGAGCATTGGCCTATACTGTAGCACTTTGCACTTTACTTCTTTAATTTTTCACCTCTGTAAATTAATATCTTTACTACTCTTTGTGCATGCTTTGCCTCCGTTATTTTTTGTCTATTGCATTATGCATGTAGCACTTTGTGATATATGAGATCCGCTGGCCAAAGCATGCGTTTTGCTTTTCTTACAACACATGCATGAGCCGTGTAGCTTCCCTTTCCCTATGTTGTGCTGTCTGTCTTGTGTTGTCCTCCATTTTATACAATAAATTTTTTTTATGTGTTAAGTCATAATCATGTTATTAAAATTGTCTTAATAAACTTTGTAAATGATTTATGAAAATCTGTGGTTCGGCTCAGATGTTTCTTCTTTATGAGGATTGTTATATATAGACTGTGTACAGTGTATGATATATAGCCTGTGTGCAGTGTATGATTTATAGCCTGTGTGCAGTGTATGATATATATAGCCTGTGTGCAGCATATGACATGTAGCCTGTGTGCAGTGTATGATATATATAGCCTGTGTGCAGTGTATGATATATATAGCCTGTGTGCAGTGTATGGTATATAGCCTGTGTGCAGCATATGATATGTAGCCTGTGTGCAGCATATGATATATAGCCTGTGTGCAGCATATGATATATAGCCTGTGTGCAGCCTATGATATATAGCCTGTGTGCAGCATATGGTGTATATATAGCCTGTGTGCAGCATATGGTATATATAGCCTGTGTGCAGCATGTGACATGTAGCCTGTGTGCAGTATATGATATATATAGCCTGTGTGTAGTGTATGGTATATAATCTTTGTGCAGCATATGGTATATAGCCTGTGTGCAGTGTATGGAATATAGCCTGTGTGCAGCATATGACATATAGCCTGTGTGCAGTGTATGATATAAAGTCTGTGTGCAGTGTATGGTATATAGCCTGTATGCACAGTATGATATATAGCCTGTGTGCAGTGTATGATATAAAGTCTGTGTGCAGTGTATGGTATATAGCCTGTATGCAGAGTATGATATATAGCCTGTGTGCAGCATATGACATGTAGCCTGTGTGCAGCATATGACATGTAGCCTGTGTGCAGCTTATGATATATAGCCTGTGTGCAGCATATGACATGTAGCCTGTGTGCAGCATATGACACGTAGCCTGTGTGCAGCATATGACATGTAGCCTGTGTGCAGCATATGACATGTAGCCTGTGTGCAACACATGACATGTAGCCTGTGTGCAGCTATATATGCCATGATCCTTAGGGTATGTTCACATGTACCATATCCGCTATAGATTCTACACAGCCTTTAAGTACTTTCTGGGTGCTCTTTACTGCTTCAGGTAGTTTATATGGTTGGGAACTGAAGATGGGACCTAGACTTGCAAGTCCAGGTTCTGCCTGCGATTCACAACTGCACATGCTGTGGTGGCTGACACAGTGGGCAAGAGTGCACAGAAAGTGCTAAAGTGCTGTGTTCTCGCATTGAATTAAGTGGGAACACACCGCAATTCTCACCCCTTCCCCATCCTGTCTCTAGGGCCTAGCATCTTCCTCTGGACTGCAGCCTCTAGGGACCATCATATGCAGAACAGAGGAGGATGCTGAGTCATACAGGCAGGAGTGAGGAGGGGTAGGTGCTAAGTCCCCTACAGTAATCAGCCACCTATATAGATTGCTGTATGGTTTATTTGTGGGGGAAGAAAATGGGGGGCCCCCAACAAAATTGTTTCCCAGGGCCTACACCAACCTTAATCCGGCCATGGGTGCAACAGCAACCTACAGGTGCAGGGGCTCACCGTATATACTCCTCCCAGCGTACACACGGTAAACACCTGCTCTGTAGATATTAAAAAGTGTGGATCTTAGCAAACTATTTGATCAAACAGAGTGTTCCATGTCACCACGTTAAGGCGTCCTCGAGAAATGGTCCCTACTCTAGCATTTTTACACTAGCAATGGCCTCTCCTCAGCTGAATAAGCCTACAACTGGGCAGATAGGAGCCAAATGATCTCTTTTTATAGCACCCTTGGGACATGGGTGGAGTGCAAGCCAACAGGAGGCAGCCACACACCCCACACTCAACAGAAAAAAAGAAAAAAATTGGCAGCACATGTATGACTCTGTTCACACTGCAGGTTGCACACTGCTTGTGGCTTAAGTACAGACATAAAAAACAGAAGTGCTAAGTAAGAAGTGCTCAGTAAGTGCTCACATACGCATCTAAGACAATATGAAGAGGTATGTACTGCAGCATCAAATGTAAGACATTGTTTGAAATATTAATATTTCTGAGATATAAAATGCTAAAAATCATATAGACATGCTATAATGCCATATTTCCATTGTACTGTAGATAATAAAGAAATATAGCAGATTTTGCTTCTCAGCCGCCAAACAACGTACTTCTAAGCACACTAGCCTGATAACATGTTAATGCACTTACAGCCTCTCCCTTCTTGGGTGTTTTGTCTAGTTTGATTTTCTTTGGCAAAAATGCTCTTTTTGGAGTCTAGAATACTTTGGTTGTGACTTACCCCTTTCAATGTGTCACAATAACTCTGCTTAAGAGATTTACCCAATATGTTTTTTCATAGGCACCAGGCCAAACTATTCAGGCGTCAGGGTGCCTCAGACGGTGCATACTCTGGGCTATGTTGACATACTGATAATACTGTTTTCACCCGCATTTCCTGACACAAAGTACACTAAAGCAGAATTCAATAAATAACACTATCTTTACATTATGTGGTACAGTATATCCATGCATGGTTTTAGAGTAGTGGAACAAATAGCGGGCATTTCTGAGACGAGTCTTGACGTGAGGAAGCCAGCAAGTGGCACTGTGCTGTGAGATGGGTATATATCCCTTTACTATCTTTCCAGCCCCCCATCCCCTGCTCATCCTGGATTTTTACATTTTGCAGGAGTTCTCCTTTAAGCTGACTATAGGCAGAACTAAAATACATATATATATATATATATATGCTGTATATATATATATATGAACCTGTTGGTAATGGCGGGTTCAGTTTCTGATCTCATGTATATTGTGGACTTTCAGTTCCTTCCTAATGTCAGATGGTGGAGAAATAGGAATTAAACAAGTTGAAGGGCCCATTTTTGTAAAATAGAAACTGGTGTAAACTGTCCATAGCAACCAATCATACGAGTATAGTCATACGAGTCAAGTTCTTTCATGTGTTTTAGTTATCTTAGCTTCTGGGACTTTACTCTCATGTCACATATCTTGGTCCCATCGAGGAACCTGCTGAATAGAAGGAGTCAGGAATGTCCGGAATGGGAGATGTCATGGAAATAAATTAGGGCTTCCACAGACAGCCATCATTTGAATCGGTGATGCCCTATTTTGGGTGGTCCGAAGAAGAATAAAAGCATATGCACAAAAGGTAGCATATTAATCAATACTTTGTTAGGCTATGTTCACACAACATCAAAAATAGAGAAAAGGCAGCCGATTTTGTTATTTTAAAAAACGTCCGTTATTGCCGCGATTTACCTGCTGTAATGGCAATGCATTGAAGTCAATGGGAAGACGGACGCCCAATGCACACAATGCATTAAATAACGGACGTTTTTGCCGTGGACGTCAAAATAATAAACATGATCATTATTTTCGGGTGTCTTTTGCAAACAGCGGACGTTTTTTATTAGTTGTTCACACACAGTTTTTCTTTTGTCACCATTCTTTCTCAGTTTTTACTATTAAATTCAATGGACTTTTCAATTAAGCCGCACCCAAAGGCCAATTAGTAACCCAAACTAGAATAATGTGCAAACAGTCACTGCACTAATGGGAGGTCAGACAGCTGAATGATGTCCGTTATGTTAGACTCAAAATGACGGGCGTCATTTTAAACGGAGTTAAAAAAACGTTGAGTGAACATAGCCTTAAGAAAATCCCTATACCAAAAATACTAAACAGGAGCAGAAAAACTAGGGAGACAAGCCCTGAATACTACCAATCATTAAAGCACCTAAAAAGTCACATACTAATCCCACTTTAGTCCAAGCTGGGATATCTCAAACAATCTGGCCCTAGATGAAATCACATGAGATAACACCCAGAAAAAAATGAAAAAAATGAAGCCACGAAAAGAAAAACAAAAAATATGAAAAAGTACTCAGCGTTCACCATGTGACTTTTTAAGTGTTTTAATGTTTGGTAGTATTCAGGGCTTGTCTCCCTAATTTTAGTATTTAATATTTAGTTTAGTATTTTTTGCTTAGGGATTTACTTAATGAAGTATTGGTTCATGTGCTACCTTTTTTTACATATGCTTTTTTCTTAGTTGGGTCATTTGATACTATGTATGCATTGGTTTATCAGATATTTATGGATGGTGCCTGCGTTCTTCTTTTGGTATACTTATTTTGGGTGGTAACTCCACTGTTATGTCTGGGATGTTACATGACGTTCTTAGCATGTCTAGTGGTATATAGAAATATTTCTGAATGTGGGTGAACCATATTAATGGTGTTGCCAATTGGCATGTGGTAATTTTTCTCTTTGATAATGCCACTTTACACTTAATGTCTTGGCATTATACACTAAATCACAATTATATGTGATTTGTTGCCTAGGGGGGGCATCTGGATTATTGTTCACATGTGGATCATTATACATCTTTTTTTAGATGTACTGTACATAATAAAGGTTATATTTTAAGATTATGGGGCTTTTCCTTTCGTGAGTTATATATTATGTGTAGAGCCAGCTTAAGAGTTACGGGAAAAAAAAGTTGAAGGAAGAAATGGAAAACAAGAACTGCCAAAGGGCTCTGAAAGTATGTAAAAAGACAGTGTTAGGGAAGGTCCCCACACTGAAGGTCTGCTGCTGATTTTCTGTAACTGACCTGCTGCAGATCTGCAGCGAATCCACAGTGTGTCAACCTATCAATAGTCTTTGTAGCCTTTTTCTTTAAGGTTCCATGGATGCTTCGGAATGAAAGATATATAGTTAAAGGGGTACTCCAGGAAAAATTCACTTCTTCCCTATCCACACGATTGGGGAAATGTAGGAGATCCCAGGGGGTCCGACCCCTGAACCCCCACCCCCACGGCGATCTCCATATGCCTCCGTTTCTCATGTGCCGACCCAGGGCTCTACTCATAACAGAGCCTGTGGGGTCCGATTTGCAGATCTCCTACTTTTCCCCTATCCTGTAAACAAGGGAAAAATGAATTTTTCCCGGAATACCCCATTAAGTGTAGATCAACCCAGTAGGGTTGAACTTGATAGACTCTTTTTTCAACCATATCAACTATGTAACTATGAAAACATATCTTCAAATCCATAGAGGTACATTAGGGTAACTATATCTGTAGCTGTTATAGAAACCAAGAGGTTAAAGTGGTAGTCCAGGGAGTAGAAGATGGCTGAAGCTCTTCTGCTCCCTTAGCTTCTGAGATTCCACACCTTGGAAATAACCCTTTCAAGATGTGCAGGAGCAGGGCTAAGTCCCGATCATTGCATGTAGTGCCTGCACATAATATCAAATAGCTGTACAGTGTCCCTGATATTGTGGAGACACTGTGCAGCTATTGGACATAGCGTGCAGGCAATTTTCGCCCACACACAATGATCACGAGGTCAAAGGTATGTAAATAAACAAGACTTTATATCCAGATACAGAACATTCTTACCATCAGACAGTGCTAACAAATATGGAGGATGATACCCAACATACATTTTGGCTGTTCTTTTATGTTAAATGTCTGAATTCCTTTCAAAGTAAATTAATAAACTAAAAACACACAGTAGTGTATGCCATATAGATTTCGTTTACTGTTGTTAGAAAAGTTCCTGGGTCCTATGTGTGGCAACCGAAACAGCAAACATTACGGCTTCAACATGGGAATGTCCAAAAGCAGCTCTACTCTATTGGGGCAATAGTAAGTGAGGTGGTGGTGGTGGGTGTACAAGAATATGTTCACATATGGAAAATGTGTTTTGAAGAGCTTTGTACAAATAAATGTATTCTTCCATATTGGAAATCAATTCAAGGACTTTTTTTTTCTAAAGGAAATAGTTAAAATAGGTAATCAAACGAAAGAGGACTACACAACCTGCAGGATGTTCCCTAGCTAGGTAATCCAGATATTTATACTCTTTTAATGGTTTTCCCTGAAGTCCACAAATAAATTACAGACAGGGATTCATGAGAAAGTGACCCGGTCTTCGTGCATACAACTATTTACAGACTTCTATACACTTCTGTATGATACAGAACACTGATTTGTACATTATTCTTCTATAAAGTTAATGATATTGCATATAAATGATAGCCTGGGACGTGATTCATTTTGTTAACATCAGATGGTTAAGTGCGCTGATTAAAATAAATGATCCCCTTGCTAGCCATGTGCTAAGTTTCACAGAGGAGTTAGTGTTTTGATTTTCAGGTCAGGACAAAAAATTAGTTTGTCTCTTCCAAAAGTCTAGCCAAGAATAGAGCTAATGATAGAACAGATGCTTGGCACAGTCCATGGCTGGCATCAGAATATGAAGACCAGAAGTAGCTTATCTGCATAATTTATAGGCGGTTAGTAAAGCAAATAGTATTAGTGAAACATAGGTAATTAAATTGGTAGTTACACAGTACAAAATACTCCATACAGCAAACTAGTTATCACTAAAGATGAGCCTAACTCAAGCATGCCCAAGTCCAATCATTCAGCATTTGAAAACCAGTCGCTGAAGAAGTTGGATACAGACCTAGGGAGTCCAGGAACACGTCGATACACCTTCAGGCTGGGTTCACACACAGTATATTTCAGGCAGTATTTGGTCCTCATGTCAGGTCCTCATAGCAACCAAAACCAGGAGTGGATTGAAAGCACAGAAAGGCTATGTCAACATAATGTTGTAATTAAGTGGATGCATTTAATTAGCATTTAATGGCAAATATTTGCTGTTATCTTAGAACAACGGCTGTTATATTGAAATAATGGCCGTTATTTACTGTTATATGGCGGCCATCCACTCAATTTCAACATTGTGTGAACATGGCCTTTCTGTGTTTTTAATCCACTCCTGGTTTTGGTTGCAATATGAGGACCTGACATGAGGACCAAATACTGCCTGAAATATACTGTGTGTGAACCCAGCCTTAGGCTGTATCCATGTTTTCCAGGCAGCCTGGAGGCTGTATCCAACTTCTTCAGCCACTGGTATATAAAAGCAGAACAATCAGACTTGAATTGCGTTCATCTCTAGTTATCATATGTCTCATTAAAAAATTCCACCAAATAAAATTAAGAATGTCTGTCTCAGACAGTAAAACAATGTTTTCCTTATAAACAATATCACTAGAGTGGATTTCCCAAGCCCAAGGGAATCACTTTCATCGGGATAACTCTCACTTTTTTATCATCATTTTTATCATTCTTTGAGAAAGAGAGAAGAGATAGAAGAGGGGGAGAGAGAGAGAGGAAAGAAAGATAGAGAGATGGTAGGTGGGACAGAGCCAGTTGCAATTTCCATGAGCTTGTCAGATTCATACCTCCGGAAACTTACTGAATGTCCCCAGTTGATGAAGGTGGAGAGGGGCTTCCAGGGGGTGTAGAAATGGAAGGTAACCATTGGGTAGTACTGCGACTGAAGCCAAGGCTTTCAGATTTTCAGGACAGAGTCATGAGTCCTATTGGACCAGCTAGATAACTCTTCAAATCGGCACGTTGGTTAACCTTCCCTACCGACTCTGACACAGATGAAGGGTTGGTCTGCTCCTATTTTAACGGTATGAGGGCCTTTGCAGCCGTCAAAAAATGCAGGACCACCATGTGCTTGGGCAACTTTTAACACATGCTGTACTGTGGTTTTTTACTCCTCTTCAAAGTCTAGGAACAGAAAAGTACAATAACCAGCAATACAGCAAATTAGCCACAGACATGATATGATATCTTTGAGTTCCTTTAAGTACAAAGCTAAGGGGCTATGGGGGCCTTTATACCAAGAGTGTCTTCACTTGTTCAGGTTTTTAACCCCTAAAAACAGTTGAACATTGTACTGATACTGCATTTTTCCATAAAATATGCTGGGAAACCAAATTAAAAATTATTTGGGAGGTGAAATTAAAGAAAAAGTTATTTTTCAAATTTCATGTGGGTTTCATGTTACAATAGGCAATTTATACAACCTTTATTTTTTTAACTACTAACTGCTAAAAATGTATGTACTTCTATTCTGCTCTATTCTGATTTTTATAACGCTTTTATTGTTTGGTCTATAGGGCTGTGTGAGGTGTCTTTTTTGTACCATTATCTGTAGTTTTTATTGGTACCACACTTATATGTGACTTTTCGATCACTTTTTATTCAATTCAATGTGATGTGATCAAAAATCAGCAATTTTGTACTTTTGTGTTTGCCATGTGCAGTGATAGCAAATGTGTAAATTTTTTTTTTTTTTTTTTTTTGAAGATAGGAAAGGGGGGGGGGAGTGAGTTAGACTTTTATTATGGAATGGATATCTATACAGTGGTTTGCAATAAATTTGAATATCAACAATTTTTTTTTTTTTTTTACAGTAAATTAATTCAAAAGGTGACCTCATATAGTCTATAGAGTCATTACATACAGAGTGAACTTTTACAAGCGTTTATTTCTGTTAAAGTTAATGATTATGGGTTACAGCCAAGAAAAACCCAAAAGTCATTATTTCAGAAAATTAGAATATTATATAAAACCAACAAAAAAAAATGTTTTTGACACAGAAATGTCGACCAAATGAAAAGTCTGTACAGTAAATGCCCTCAATACTTGGTCGGGGCACCTTTTGCATAATGCTGTCATCAATGCGGCGTGGCATGGAGGTCATCAGCTGATGGCACTGCAGAGGTGGTATTGAAGCCCAGGTTGCTTTGATAGCGGCCTTCAGCTCGTCTGCATTGTTGGGTCTGGTGTCTTTCATCTTCCTCTTCACAATACCCCATAAAATCCCTATGGGGTTAAGGTCTGGCGAGTTTGCTGGCCAATCACAGTGATGCTGTGGTTAGTAAACCAGGTATTGGTACTTTTGGCAGTGTGGACAGGTGCCAAATCCTGCTGGAACATCAAAAGAAAATTTCCAAAGAAAATGCTAAATTTACTTTCATCTGAAAACAGCACCTTGGACCACTGATTAACAGTCCAGTTCTTTTCCTTGGCCCAGATTAAACGCTTCTAGCGTTGTTTATTGGTCAGGAGTGGCTTGACACATGGCAGCAGTCCACTCTTTGTGAATCTCTTATAAATTTTTGAATGGCATTTTCATTACAATCCTGTTAAGACTGTGGTTTTCCCGGTTGCTTGTGCACCTTTTTCTACCACACTTTCTCCTTCCACTCAACTTTCCATTAATATGCTTTGATACAGCACTCTGAGAACAGCCAGCTTCTTTAGCAATGAACTTTTGTGGCTTACCCTCCTTGTGGAGTGTGTGAATGATTGCCTTCTGGTCAAGTCAGTAATCTTCCCCATGATTGTGTTGCATACTGAACTAGACTGAAGGGACCTTTTATAACACTTAGGAAGCCACTGCAGGTGTTTTGCGTTAATTATTCAAATTTTCTGAAATACTGACTTTGGGGTTTTTCTTGGCTTTAATCCATAATCATCAACTTATAGACTCATCAACTTATAGAATATATGAGATCACTTTTTGAATTGAAAAAAAAAAATAATATTCTATATTGTTGCAAACCACTGTGTGTGGATATCTATATATAAAAATATAATTTTTTTTTTACACACTAGGGAACTCCTATGAGCAATAACATGATTCCATGTCCCATTGCATCTGTACTTGACTGCTTCAGGCTGCCTGAGGCAATTGCTGGATCAAGGACCACAGTGGGACAAAGAAGAAACTATGTGCAGTCAGTATAACAGATCGGTTTGCTGCCATGGGATTGCAGCGAGCCAATCCTTCCTGGACCATCAAGGAAGGCATTTAAATGCCATTTAAATGCCACTGTCAATTTTGACAGCAGCAATTAAATGGTTAAGTAGCTTGCACAGAGGATCACTGTATACTGGCCACTAGAGGCAGTCCCTAGCTACCGATAGCAACCAGAGGCCGTCTGTATACCCCCACAACCCAACTGTATGTGATTACTGCGGTTATGAATACATAACAAGGAACAGATCATATAAAGGAATGACTGAGACTTCTCCTTTTTTCAGAGCCTTTCCTGGCATTATATTAAAATTAATTAACCTGAATGTGTGAACATACCCTAAGGGGCTGCTTCACACAGCAAGGATTATTTCGGCATGTAGTTTACAGCAAATCTCACACTTTGATCACAGGTACAGATAAAGCACAAATGTCAATTCTTTGATCGGAGGACAGCGGAGGCGTGCGAGCCCTCCCATAGACACACTGTTTGACACTAAGGCAGGCGGGATTGCACGGTGGAGAGCTCCGCTGATTTTACTCAGTGTGAACATCCCCTAATTCCAGTATGTTTGGGGGTGTGGGGGCACACTGGAGAAATGGAAAGTTTTACCCTTCTTCCATGTTTCAGTACAGCATCTAGGCTCGGCTGACAAACACTGCTGAAGAATACTGCAGGCTATTACATGGATACAGAAAAGCACCTGTAGCACCAGGCAGTATTTCCAGAGCAGCGAGCAGTCACACAGACATCAGACCAGGAGAAGTGCAGAACACTTCATGAGTTCTGCTCGATGTGTAAAGGCATTCTGATGGTTTATAATGTAACCCTAAAGCTGCATATAAATACAGAGTGCTGTATTATTCTTGTCTTCTAAACACTTCGTCTATGTATATATGAAGAGATGCAATATGAATATTGAATATTCCAGCTTGGGGCTGTGATGTCAGAAGATGTTGGAATCGTAGCCTAAACAATGGCTGGTGTCAGAGACAGGATAGAGCTTGGCATCGGAAATAATCTTATTGTTCAAAAATAGCAACTGGATATACCCTACATGTATGCTGTAACTCTTCGATGAAAGAGGCACGAAAACAGCCGAGCTTATAGTATCTATTTAACAGAGAGTTTCTACAAGCAGCATACGTGGCATGGAACTTGTTGGTTGGTCCGCCATAGATCAGACATTTAGGTCATATATTTTTACTATTAACAAAAAAGCAACATGTGAAGGATTATCATCCACAGTAATAGAATATCCAATATGCATTACTGTGCAAAGGTTTTAGACAGTGTGGTAAAAATGCTTTCAAAAATAGAAGTTTTAATAATTATTTTATTAAAGTGATTGAACAGTAGGGAATCGGAATTGATACTAGAGCTGACTGCCTTTAGCCTTCAATTCTTTTACGGGTGCATTCACACGTACAGCAGATTTGACGGTGCAGATTTGATGCTGTGTTCAGTTATTTAGATCAAATCTGCTGCGGATCCACAGTGGAAAACAGAAAATCCGCTGTGATACGGTGTGTGTGAAGCTACCCTACGTGCTCACACACAGTTCTGGGAGGAATTCAGCAGTTATGTACAGTATATCATAAATATTATTTATAATTTCCCCTAGAGAACACAGCCGTCCTCAGTAGCAAGTGAAATGATGACAACTTCATATGATCAGTCTGCCATGGACTAATGCTATATGCTATGTAAGGCATGTATATAACTAAAACAATAGTATTGTAAAATAACAACTAAATGTTAGATATTTAAGGGTTACCCTTATTAATAGTAATGCATAGGAAATGAACATATACATATAATTGGGTAAAACTGTCCCAATATGAGGTATCCAGGTAATGAATAATAATATTTTTTTAATGAATATATTCACTTGTATTTCTAATTACTGTAATAGCTATGGGGGAGCTTACTGATTTTATGCCACTGTCTATCTTCTATGTGCACAATAAATACAACAGTGACATCTAGAGGCAGGAAGAAGCTAGCACCCTTATGAACTAGTGAAAGAAAAAGTGCCATTGTGTAGTATGTATGATTCTAAATATACACTAAAGTTTAAGTATCCCAAAGCTCCAATCTTGATATATGGCATATACAGTATAAGGCTATGCTCACACTACGTAAAGGTATGGCCGTTGTTGCCAGTGGCAATAACGGCTGTACTCTGTATGGTGTGGAACAGTGCCTATTCTTGTATGGTATCCCATGCAGCGCCGCAAAGAACTGACATGTCAGTTTTCTGCGCCCGCAATTCAGTGTATAGCGGCCGCAGAAAGACCTGTCAGTTCACACAATGAAGCGAGCGGCTCCGGCCGCTTGCTTCATTGTGTGCTATGAGGGTTCTGATGTGGGCGCGCAGTGATGCACCCGCATCAGAACACTGTGGCCGGAAAGATCACCCGGCCGGTACTTTGCATGTAGTGTGAACATAGCCTAAGGTTGTGTGAGAACTTATTTAGAGTGACTCTCAGAGATGGCCCTTATTAACCCCTTCAAGACAGAGCCCATTGATGCACGGATGTCTGGGTCAATTTAATGCAATGTTCCTCCCCGCCTTCTAAGAGCCATAGTGCTTTTATTTTTCCACCTATGGGGCTGGTTGGAGTGTAATTTTTTGCACCATGATCTCTAGTTTTTATTAATATCATACTTTTGTAACAGAAAAATTTTGATTGCTTGATTGCAATTCTGGTGTTTTGTTATGTTTTTTCATTTATGTGGTTCACCGTGCGGAACCAATAATGTGATATTTTAATAGATCAGACAATTCCACATGCTATTATGTATAATATGTTTATTTTATATATATATATATATATATATATATATATATATATATATACTGTATTTTTTTTATTTTAATAATGGACAAGGAGGTATATTAAACTTTTATTGGGGGGGTTATAAGTAACTTTTTTTTATTACACTTTTTTTCACTTTAAAACATGCAATCAATAGATTGCATATACTGATCTATAGCATATGCATAGATCAGTGTTATCGGCAATCTATGCATAGAGCCTGCCTGAGAGCAGACTTTATACATGAAATGCCAATCCAACAGGACGGAGGTAAGTGACTTACCCCCACCCATCGGTACAAGCAATTGGGACCCCCGTAGCATGGCTGCGGGGGTCCCGATCACTCAGTGACAGGAGCTTGTCCTGTCATGAGTACCTAAAACGCTGCGATCGCTGTAGATCGCAGCGTTTAAGGGGTTAATGACAAGCAGCTGCCTGTCATTATGCTGGGCTCCCCGGACACTGATGTGTGCGGGGCCACTCTCACTGCAGCGGTCCCGCACACATCTAGAGCCCCTTCAGTCAAGAATGTATATATACTGTACATTCCTACTGCACGGGGTATGTGCAGTAGGATTGTATATCTACATATTGCTGACGCAAAGGGGTTAAAGAGCAATATTTGTCTGCTGGTTATGTGTCTTTTTCTTCTTAGTAGTAGTTTATTTGCTTGGCAAAAATGCTTTCAAGGCTCTGATAACAAGGTAGAACAATAATATGTGATTGACAGCCAATCTCAAGAGACAGAGCTGCAGTGTAAAGCATGGAGGAGGACAGGGCAGCAGCTTTGCTTAGCTAACACAAAACGAAGCAGCTACTCTGGGAACGCTGTTTATAGCTGTAAACCCATCAAGCATATTATTTATCATAATTTCTATGAATAACAAGGGATTTATTATTGCTGACATCAGCTAAAATGTGCTGCTGTCAATTGGTCACTGTCAATAAAATATACACGATGACGGGAACTACACACTGGTTAGATTGGTCCTTGCCTTTCTTTTTCCCATGACATTTCTATTTGACTTTGATATTTGTGTGTGTTTCCTGCCTTTCCTGTAAAAGGTACAAGAAGTCTGGTCACAAGGGAACCTCATAGCGGACATCAGTTGTTGTGACTTAATACTATTGTTTCCTCCGTCTTTTCTCACCCTCCTGTAAAAATCCATTTCCCTTTTTCTCATGAATGATGGGAATCCGTGAGTTCTAAAATATCTTTTCTTGGTGACAGGTCCTATAATGTGCCCATTATAGATCGTGCCATTGTCTGAGGGCATCACCTTTTATAAATAGGATAAATCATTCTATGCGTTTCATCGTTATTAGAACAGTGGGAGCGATTTTCTGTTTTGTATTTATTACCAATTTTTAATGCTGCTAAACAAAAGCAAATGACATTCCGCTTTTTCGTTTCTACATTTCTATAATTTTTTCTGTTTTTTTTTTTTTTTTTACATAATATGATTTTTTCAAAACGGTGAAAAAAGAGAATACACAGGAAGTATATTAATACAAGACTAATCACGCCAAATACAAAGCAAGTGCTGACGGCTGGCGCTCGCTTACTTAATTGTGCCGTGTGATACGGCCCTTAGAGTCTTCAAATGCACTAGTGCCACTCTTTGGGCAGGATTCTGGCATAGACATATTAGTACATTTGGGACCCTGAGTGTAGAATAGGCCCAAAAATATGTTTGTTAGGTTTGGAGCCTTAAACTATGTTGGTTTTAGGCTGAAAACACATTTTTTTTTTTTTTGCAGTTTTTGTGCCAAAACCAGAAGTGGATCAAACAGAAAAGAGATATACAAGTCCTCCCTTTATATTTCCCATCCCATTTGAATCCACTACTGGTTTTGGCACAAAAACTGCATTGGTATTTTCCAAAAAAAATGTTGTGTGTGTTTCCAGCCATAGGAACAAACATCATGGCCATATCCAATAATTAGTAGAGAATGGAAGAAAAAAAAAAGAAAGAGAGAGAGAAAGGAAAGATAAAGGGGGCATGGGAATTGTGTGATAATTTTAAAAGTAATTATAGTAATTAATGAAAATATAATTGTAATAATAATTATAAAATTAATTACTGAAACTTGCGGTGCTACGCTGTTTAACAGCTCCAATTAACCTCTATGGGCGATACATAAAGGGGGAGATTTATCAAACATTTACTGGGATGGTTAACATGTAATAATACTAATCATTTTTAATTTTAGCACCTCTAAAAGGGGTTGTCTTATCAGGGACAATCTTTCTTACAGTGCAGCCTAAACCACTGCCAGTCAGGTACATCCAGTGCAGCCACTTTTAGGGAAAACAAATATTCCAAGCGGAACCCCTGCTGGGGACTCCCGCCTGCCTCAGTGTCCCAATGTAATCTGTTGTGCGCCTCTGCTCTCTGTTCAAAGAATTGACATGTCGAGTGCCTACTTTCCTTAGTGTGAACGCACGCTAAGGCCCCGTTTACACTGAGCAAGAATGTCAGAATTCCGCAGCGGAGCGCTCCACCGCAGAATCCTGCCGTGCTCAGTGTGCCGCTTTGAGTGAATGAAAGGGCACGCGCTCCTCTGCTGTCGCCGCTCACCGCTTAAAGAAATGACATGTCATTTCTTTGAGCGGAGGGGGGAGAAAGCGGACGCGCGCGCCCTCTCCTTTACTCACAGCGAGACACGGAGCAAGGAGCGCTCCGCCGCAGAATTCCGACGTTTTTGCTCAGTGTGAACGGGGCCTTACAGGGGAAATGGTGACCATCCAGATAAATAGCTGTCGATTTAAAATGTCAGTGTCAATATAATTTTCTAAATCTAAATCAACAGTAGAAGTGAAATAAAGCAAGTTTGCATTTATCCAGGTCCAGTCTCCTGAAGGCAGCTTTTAAGACTTGTGCTGGTTAAAAAAAAAAAAAAGAGACTAAATACATGAAGTCCCAGCCAGTACAGAGAGTCACGGCATCAATCAGATGACTATTCTTGTTCAATAGGGCTTGTGAGCAGAACTAACCCGGCATGGGAACATTCATAGTTACCCAATCTACATTCCTCTAAAAAGGCAAGATGAAAGGTAATGAAATATGTAACTACTTTTCAACTATTGAAGAGACATGGTGCTCGTCATAACATAGCATTGTCTCATGAACAGGGGTGCTTACTCCATGAAGATGAGGTGACCACACATAGAACTCCAATAGAGTTCTATTGAGCTTTACTGCACACTATGGTAGTAGCATAGCAGTAACATAGGACACCTAGGAAAAGCCTTACAAAAGAAAAGAAACTTCTTCCCCTTTAATTGTAAGGATGGGTTTACTTTTTCTGTAATGTGTCTGTATTCTAAACCTTCCATTATCAGGTTTAACATATACAGTACATTGTATCTTTCTCACAAAATAAAAAATGACCGTAGCCTTGCTTTTCCCAGAGTAGTCTGAAATAAGGAGATACACTCTTTGTCAGGACGCTGCTCCATGCAGTCAGCTAGGCAGGACTACTTGAGATGTTGGAACAGAATTTGTCATTTTTGGCACGGTGCTGTGTTCAGGGTGTGTGGTATCTCCACCTCTGGAAACAGTACATTTCAACAACAAATTGGGAAGAAAAACATGCATTCCTTACAGTTATATGAAAAAAAAATTCTTAAGAACAGAAATGAGCTAGACTGGTCACATGACCCAAGCTTTTAGCATTATACATCCATACACGTGTAATAATAATTATAGAGACAACAGAGGTTCTAGAGCTATTACAAATATTATACATATTCTATAATTCAATATTCAGGCACAAAAGTTCCCATATCTACTGATCGGAGAAAATTTATAAAGTTTAATAAATTACATTCAGATTATCCTGTAGCCTGTGTTTTCGGGGATACAATTGGGCAATGCTGGCAACTCCAAGGGGCGAGAAGGTGGAAGTCCACCTGGTGGTGTATCCAGCTATATACTGTATTTTCTGCATAGCAGCATTATACAAGGCACCGTCCTCTGTCTCCGATATATGTCTCTCCCTACACGTTTCTAGGAGAAATACCAGAGGAACAGCACAAAACAGAGTTCTGATAACAGACACTTCGAAATTTTTATTTTAAAGTGTACCTGTCATTTAATTATTATTTTTTTTTTGCAGAAATCAATAGTACAGGTGATTCTAGTAAACTTTGTAATTGGGTTTATTAACCCAAAAATGCATTTTTATCATGAAAAAGCAGTTTAAAGTTCTTTCCCCCTGTCTTCATTGTTCTCAATGGAGAGGGGAGAGATGAGGCACCAAAACAGGACAACAAAGAGTTAATTTACAGCTACATCAATGGGCTATCTCCTCTTAAGTCAGCACTGACCTCTCTGACTTCTGAATACTGGCTTTCACACAGGTCCCGCTGTGTAATCCTTTGTTCTCTGCTGCCGACTAATCTCCCTCCTCCCCTCTCCATAGAACAGAAAGGGGCACAATTGATGCAACAAGACAAAATTTCCTGATAATGAGCAGTGAATCGAAGAGAGGAGGTAGGAAGGGACCTGGGGAAAGGCTTTTTGAATGCAGATATTGGCACATTCGCCTAATAAACCCAAGTACAAATTGATTTCTGGAAAAAAAAAATGAGAGCTCTTTAAAGCGTAACTGTCATTTTTTTTTTATTGCAGAAATCAGTAGTAGAAGCGATTTTAAGAAACTCTGTAATAGGTTTCATCAGCCAAAAAAGCCTCCTTCTGTACTCAAGAAGCAATCTCCCAGCCTCCCCCCCTGACTTCTTATCTGTGCATTATCAGGCAAACACGTCTTCATTACAGAGAAGCCAGTGAAGACGGATTCTGCTCTCTCCATTGTAAGCCTATGAAGGGGGGAGGGGCCGAGGGAGATGAGGGAGCAGGAAGAGGTGACATGAAGGTCGGCTGTTGGTAGACTCTCTGGGCACCTAAACCGCTAAATTCAAGTGTCAGAAAGGTCAGTGCTTATCTATGAACTTACTGAGAGAAGATTGCAGGGTGTTGTGCTTTGCAGAAATCCTCCGTGCTCAGTCACTCCTAACAGCCCCTCCCCTCTCCATAGCCACATAATGGAGACAGAAATCCTGCTTCATTTGATGTGAGGGGGGAGGCTGGGAGATTGCTTTTTCAGTCCAGAAGGAAACTCTTTTAGTACAAAAAACCTATTACAGAGTTTCTTTAAATCGCTTGTACTGTTGATATTTAATGTTTTTTAAAAAATGGCCCTAAAATGACAGTTACGCTTTAAAGAGAAAATAGGCATTTGCTAAAACTGACA